>NW_026735020.1:0-185131 GCF_949786415.1 Peromyscus eremicus | reverse complement strand
GCAGTTTTTGGTCCTATGAGCAAGAGTTGTTTTCTGGTAAGGAAAGTCACGATTGTGCTCCCATTGCCATACACATTGCAAATAGGACTCGCGTCTGTTCCCACCAAGTACAGTGTATTGGACTGAAGAGGATCTACTGTTCTTGTCATTTTCCTAAGCAGAGTTGAAATAGATATGGCCCGTGTGTGTAGGAAGCACCGTTCTTTTCTTCTGAGCAAGCTCACTGTTCTTTACCTGTAGGAAACACAGTAGAGTAGAAGAGTGCTCTTTTCTCAAAAGCAGAGTGTGTTTCTTGTAAGGCGAGATAGCGTTTGTTTCCCAGTCCTAAATTGAGTTGAATCACATGCAGTTTCTGGTCCTAGGAGCAAGAGTTTTTTTCTGGTTAGAAGAGTCCCTATTGCCCTCGCATTGTCACACACAGGGCAAATAGCACTGGCGTCTGTTCCCAGCAAGTACAGTGTATTGGACTGAAGAGGAGCTATTGTTCTTGTAAGTTTCCTAAGCAGAATTGAACTAGATATGGCCGTGTGTGTACAAGCACTGTTCTTTTATTCTCAGCAAGCTCACTATTTTGGCTCTGTAGGAAACACAGTAGAGTAGAAGAGTGATCTTTTCTCTAAAGCAGAGTGTATTTCTTGTAAGGCGAGCTAGCGTTTGTTTCCCAGTCCTAAATGGAGTTGAATCACATGCAGTTTTGTCCTACGAGCAAGAATTGTTTTATGGTAAGGAAAATCACTATTGCGCTCCCATTGCCATACACAGTGCAAAAAGCACTCGCGTCTGTTCCCACCAAGTACAGTATATTGGACTGAAGAGGATCTACTGTTCTTGTCATTTTCCTAAGCAGAGTTGACCTAGATATGGCCCGTGGGTGTAGGAAGCATAGGTCTTTGGTTCTGAGCAAGCTCACTGTTCGGACCACATAGGAAACACTGTAGAGTAGAAGAGTGCTCTTTTCTCAAAAGCAGAGCGTGTTTCTTCTGAGGCGAGCTAGCGTTTGTTTCCCAGTCCTAAATGGAGTTGAATCACACGCAGTTTCTGGTTCTACGAGCAAGAGTTGTTTTCTGGTAAGAAGAGTCAGTATTGCGCTCCCTTTGTCATACACAGGGCAAATAGCACTGGCGTCTGTTCCCAGCATGTACAGTGTATTTCACTGAAGAGGAGCTACTGTTCTTGTCAATTTCCTAAGCAGAATTGAACTAGATATGACCTTATGTGTAGGAAGCACAGTTCTTTTGTTCTGAACAAGCTCACTGTTCTGGCCCTATAGGAAACACAGTAGAGTAGAAGAGTGCTCTTTTCTCAAAAGCAGAGTGTGTTTCTTGTAATGTGAGCTAGCGTTTGTTTCTCAGTCCTAAATGGAGTTGAATCACATCCAGTTTTTGGTCCAACGAGGAAGAGTTGTTTTTTGGTAAAGAAAGTCACTATTGCGCTCCCATTGCCATACACAGTGCAAATAGCACTCGCGTCTGTTCCCAGCATGTACAGTGTATTGGACTGTAGAGGAGCTACTGTTCTTGTCAGTTTCCTAAGCAGAATTGAACTAGATATGGCCGTATGTGTAGGAAGCACAGTTCTTTTGTTCTGAGCAAGCTCACTGTTCGGACCCCATAGGAAAAACAGTAGAGTAGAAGACTGCTCTTTTCTCACAAGCAGAGTGTGTTTCTTGTAAGGCGAGCTAGCGTTTGTTTCCCAGTCCTAAATGGAGTTGAATCACATGCAGTTTCTGGTCCTACGAGCAAGAGTTGTTTTCTGGTAAGAAGAGTCAATATTGCGCTCCCATTGTCATAAACAGTGCAAATAGCACCTGTGTCTGTTCCCAGCAAGTACAGTGTATTGGACGGAAGAGGAGCTACTGTTCTTGTCAGTTTCCTAAGCAGAGTTGAACTAGATATGGCCCGTGTGTGTAGGAAGCACAGTTCTTTTGTTCTGAGCAAGCTCACTGTTCGTACACCACAGGAAACACAGTAGAGTAGAAGGCTGCTCTTTTCTCAAAAGAAGAGTGTGTTTCTTGTAAGACGATCTAGCGTTTGTTTCCCAGTCCTAAATGGAGTTGAATCACATGCAGTTTCTGGTCCTATGAGCAAGAGTTGGTTTCTGGTAAGAAGAGTCACTATTGTGCTCCCCTTGCCATACACAGTGCAAATAGCACCTGTGTCTGTTCCCAGCAAGTACAGTGTATTGGAATGAAGAGGAGCTACTGTTCTTGTCGGTTTCCTAAGCAGAGTTGAATTAGATATGGCCCGTGTGTGTAGGAAGCACAGTTTTTTTGTTCTGAGCAACCTCACTGTTCTGGCCCTATTGGAAACACAGTAGATTAGAAGAGTGCTCTTTTCTCAAAAGCAGAGTGGGTTTATTGTAAGGCGAGCTAGTGTTTGTTTCCCAGTCCTAAATGGAGTTGAATCACATGCAGTTTTTGGTCCTACGAGCAAGAGTTGTTTTCTGGTAAGGAAAGTCACTATTGCGCTCCCATTGCCATACACATTGCAAATAGGACTCGCGTCTGTTCCCAGCAAGTACAGTGTATTTGACTGAAGAGGATCTACTGTTCTTGTCATTTTCCTAAGCAGAGTTGAACTAGATATGGCCCGTGTGTGTAGGAAGCTCAGTTCTTTTGTTCTGAGCAAGCTCACTGTTCTTTACCTATAGGAAACACAGTAGAGTAGAAGAGTGCTCTTTTCTCAAAAGCAGAGTGTGTTTCTTGTAAGGCGAGGTAGCGTTTGTTTCCCAGTCCTAAATGGAGTTGAATCACATGCAGTTTCTGGTCCTACGAGCAAAGGTTTTTTTCTGGTTAGAAGGGTCCCTATTGCCCTCCCATTGTCACACACAGGGCAAATAGCATTGGCGTCTGTTTCCAGCAAGTACAGTGTATTGGACTGAAGAGGAGCTATTGTTCTTGTAAGTTTCCTAAGCAGAATTGAACTAGATATGGCCGTGTGTGTACAAGCACGGTTCTTTTTTTCTCAGCAAGCTCACTATTTTGGCTCTATAGGAAACACAGTAGAGTAGAAGAGTGATCTTTTCTCTAAAGCAGAGTGTGTTTCTTGTAAGGCGAGCTAGCGTTTGTTTCCCAGTCCTAAATGGAGTTGAATCACATGCAGTTTTTGTCCAACGAGCAAGAATTGTTTTATGGTAAGGAAAATCACTATTGCGCTCCCATTGCCATACACAGTGCAAAAAGCACTCGCGTCTGTTCCCAGCAAGTACAGTATATTGGACTGAAGAGGATCTACTGTTCTTGTCATTTTCCTAAGCAGAGTTGAACTAGATATGGCCCGTCGGTGTAGGAAGCACAGGTCTTTGGTTCTGAGCAAGCTACTGTTCGGACCCCATAGGAAAAACAGTAGAGTAGAAGACTGCTCTTTTCTCACAAGCAGAGTGTGTTTCTTGTAAGGCGAGCTAGCGTTTGTTTCCCAGTCCTAAATGGAGTTGAATCACACCCAGTTTTTGGTCCTACGAGCAAGAGTTGTTTTTTGGTAAGGAAAGTCACTATTGCGCTCCCATTGCCATACACAGTGCAAATAGCACTCGCGTCTGTTCCCAGCATGTACAGTGTATTGGTCTGAAGAGGAGCTACTGTTCTTGTCAGTTTCATAAGCAGAATTGAACTAGATATGGCCGTATGTGTAGGAAGCACAGTTCTTTTGTTCTGAGCAAGCTCACTGTTCGGACCCCATAGGAAACACAGTAGAGTAGAAGACTGCTCTTTTCTCAAGAGCAGAGTGTGTTTCTTGTAAGGCGAGCTAGCGTTTGATTCCCAGTCCTAAATGGAGTTGAATCACATGCAGTTTCTGGTCCTACGAGCAAGAGTTGGTTTCTGGTAAGAAGAGTCACTATTGTGCTCCCCTTGCCATACACAGTGCAAATAGCACCTGTGTCTGTTCCCAGCAAGTACAGTGTATTGGACTGAAGAGGAGCTACTGTTCTTGTCGGTTTCCTAAGCAGAGTTGAACTAGATATGGCCCGTGTGTGTAGGAAGCACAGTTTTTTTGTTCTGAGCAACCTCACTGTTCTGGCCCTATTGGAAACACAGTAGATTAGAAGAGTGCTCTTTTCTCAAAAGCAGAGTGTGTTTATTGTAAGGCGAGCTAGTGTTTGTTTCCCAGTCCTAAATGGAGTTGAATCACATGCAGTTTTTGGTCCTACGAGCAAGAGTTGTTTTCTGGTAAGGAACGTCACTATTGCGCTCCCATTGCCATACACAGTGCAAATAGGACTCGCGTCTGTTCCCAGCAAGTACAGTGTATTGGACTGAAGAGGATCTACTGTTCTTATCATTTTCCTAAGCAGAGTTGAACTAGATATGGCCCGTGTGTGTAGGAAGCACAGTTCTTTTGTTCTGAGCAAGCTCACTGTTCTTTACCTATAGGAAACACAGTAGAGGAGAAGAGTGCTCTTTTCTCAAAAGCAGAGTGTGTTTCTTGTAAGGCGAGCTAACGTTTGTTTCCCAGTCCTAAATGGAGTTGAATCACATGCATTTTCTGGTCCTACGAGCAAAGGTTTTTTTCTGGTTAGAAGAGTCCCTATTGCCCTCCCATTGTCACACACAGGGCAAATAGCACTGGCGTCTGTTCCCAGCAAGTACAGTGTATTGGACTGAAGAGGAGCTACTGTTCTTGTAAGTTTCCTAAGCAGAATTGAACTAGATATGTCCGTGTGTGTACAAGCACTGTTCTTTTTTTCTCAGCAAGCTCACTGTTTGGACCCCATAGGAAACACAGTAGAGTAGAAGACTGCTCTTTTCTCAAGAGCAGAGTGTGTTTCTTGTAAGGCGAGCTAGCGTTTGTTTCCAAGTCCTAAATGGAGTTGAATCACATGCAGTTTCTTGTCCTACGAGCAAGAGTTGTTTTCTGGTAAGAAGAGTCAATATTGCGCTCCCATTGTCATACACAGTGCAAATAGCACTCGTGTCTGTTCCCAGCAAGTACAGTGTATTGGACGGAAGAGGAGCTACTGTTCTTGTCAGTTTCCTAAGCAGAGTTGTACTAGATATGGCCCGTGTGTGTAGGAAGCACAGTTCTTTTGTTCTGAGCAAGCTCACTGTTCGTACCCCACAGGAAACACGGTAGAGTAGAAGGCTGCTCTTTTCTCAAAAGCAGAGTGTGTTTCTTGTAAGGCTATCTAGCATTTGTTTCACAGTCCTAAATGGAGTTGAATCACATGCATTTTCTGGTCCTACGAGCAAGAGTTGGTTTCTGGTATGAAGAGTCACTATTGTGCTCCCCTTGCCATACACAGTGCAAATAGCACCTGTGTCTGTTCCCAGCAAGTACAGTGTATTTGACTGAAGAGGAGCTACTGTTCTTGTCGTTTTCCTAAGCAGAGTTGAACTAGATATGGCCCGTGTGTGTAGGAAGCACAGTTTTTTTGTTCTGAGCAACCTCACTGTTCTGGCCCTATTGGAAACACAGTAGATTAGAAGAGTGCTCTTTTCTCAAAAGCAGAGTGTGTTTATTGTAAGGCGAGCTAGTGTTTGTTTCCCAGTCCTAAATGGAGTTGAATCACATGCAGTTTTTGGTCCTATGAGCAAGAGTTGTTTTCTGGTAAGGAAAGTCACGATTGTGCTCCCATTGCCATACACATTGCAAATAGGACTCGCGTCTGTTCCCACCAAGTACAGTGTATTGGACTGAAGAGGATCTACTGTTCTTGTCATTTTCCTAAGCAGAGTTGAAATAGATATGGCCCGTGTGTGTAGGAAGCACCGTTCTTTTCTTCTGAGCAAGCTCACTGTTCTTTACCTGTAGGAAACACAGTAGAGTAGAAGAGTGCTCTTTTCTCAAAAGCAGAGTGTGTTTCTTGTAAGGCGAGATAGCGTTTGTTTCCCAGTCCTAAATTGAGTTGAATCACATGCAGTTTCTGGTCCTAGGAGCAAGAGTTTTTTTCTGGTTAGAAGAGTCCCTATTGCCCTCGCATTGTCACACACAGGGCAAATAGCACTGGCGTCTGTTCCCAGCAAGTACAGTGTATTGGACTGAAGAGGAGCTATTGTTCTTGTAAGTTTCCTAAGCAGAATTGAACTAGATATGGCCGTGTGTGTACAAGCACTGTTCTTTTATTCTCAGCAAGCTCACTATTTTGGCTCTGTAGGAAACACAGTAGAGTAGAAGAGTGATCTTTTCTCTAAAGCAGAGTGTATTTCTTGTAAGGCGAGCTAGCGTTTGTTTCCCAGTCCTAAATGGAGTTGAATCACATGCAGTTTTGTCCTACGAGCAAGAATTGTTTTATGGTAAGGAAAATCACTATTGCGCTCCCATTGCCATACACAGTGCAAAAAGCACTCGCGTCTGTTCCCACCAAGTACAGTATATTGGACTGAAGAGGATCTACTGTTCTTGTCATTTTCCTAAGCAGAGTTGACCTAGATATGGCCCGTGGGTGTAGGAAGCACAGGTCTTTGGTTCTGAGCAAGCTCACTGTTCGGACCACATAGGAAACACTGTAGAGTAGAAGAGTGCTCTTTTCTCAAAAGCAGAGCGTGTTTCTTCTGAGGCGAGCTAGCGTTTGTTTCCCAGTCCTAAATGGAGTTGAATCACACGCAGTTTCTGGTTCTACGAGCAAGAGTTGTTTTCTGGTAAGAAGAGTCAGTATTGCGCTCCCTTTGTCATACACAGGGCAAATAGCACTGGCGTCTGTTCCCAGCATGTACAGTGTATTTCACTGAAGAGGAGCTACTGTTCTTGTCAATTTCCTAAGCAGAATTGAACTAGATATGACCTTATGTGTAGGAAGCACAGTTCTTTTGTTCTGAACAAGCTCACTGTTCTGGCCCTATAGGAAACACAGTAGAGTAGAAGAGTGCTCTTTTCTCAAAAGCAGAGTGTGTTTCTTGTAATGTGAGCTAGCGTTTGTTTCTCAGTCCTAAATGGAGTTGAATCACATCCAGTTTTTGGTCCAACGAGGAAGAGTTGTTTTTTGGTAAAGAAAGTCACTATTGCGCTCCCATTGCCATACACAGTGCAAATAGCACTCGCGTCTGTTCCCAGCATGTACAGTGTATTGGACTGTAGAGGAGCTACTGTTCTTGTCAGTTTCCTAAGCAGAATTGAACTAGATATGGCCGTATGTGTAGGAAGCACAGTTCTTTTGTTCTGAGCAAGCTCACTGTTCGGACCCCATAGGAAAAACAGTAGAGTAGAAGACTGCTCTTTTCTCACAAGCAGAGTGTGTTTCTTGTAAGGCGAGCTAGCGTTTGTTTCCCAGTCCTAAATGGAGTTGAATCACATGCAGTTTCTGGTCCTACGAGCAAGAGTTGTTTCCTGGTAAGAAGAGTCAATATTGCGCTCCCATTGTCATACACAGTGCAAATAGCACCTGTGTCTGTTCCCAGCAAGTACAGTGTATTGGACGGAAGAGGAGCTACTGTTCTTGTCAGTTTCCTAAGCAGAGTTGAACTAGATATGGCCCGTGTGTGTAGGAAGCACAGTTCTTTTGTTCTGAGCAAGCTCACTGTTCGTACACCACAGGAAACACAGTAGAGTAGAAGGCTGCTCTTTTCTCAAAAGAAGAGTGTGTTTCTTGTAAGGCGATCTAGCGTTTGTTTCCCAGTCCTAAATGGAGTTGAATCACATGCAGTTTCTGGTCCTATGAGCAAGAGTTGGTTTCTGGTAAGAAGAGTCACTATTGTGCTCCCCTTGCCATACACAGTGCAAATAGCACCTGTGTCTGTTCCCAGCAAGTACAGTGTATTGGAATGAAGAGGAGCTACTGTTCTTGTCGGTTTCCTAAGCAGAGTTGAATTAGATATGGCCCGTGTGTGTAGGAAGCACAGTTTTTTTGTTCTGAGCAACCTCACTGTTCTGGCCCTATTGGAAACACAGTAGATTAGAAGAGTGCTCTTTTCTCAAAAGCAGAGTGGGTTTATTGTAAGGCGAGCTAGTGTTTGTTTCCCAGTCCTAAATGGAGTTGAATCACATGCAGTTTTTGGTCCTACGAGCAAGAGTTGTTTTCTGGTAAGGAAAGTCACTATTGTGCTCCCATTGCCATACACATTGCAAATAGGACTCGCGTCTGTTCCCAGCAAGTACAGTGTATTGGACTGAAGAGGATCTACTGTTCTTGTCATTTTCCTAAGCAGAGTTGAACTAGATATGGCCCGTGTGTGTAGGAAGCTCAGTTCTTTTGTTCTGAGCAAGCTCACTGTTCTTTACCTATAGGAAACACAGTAGAGTAGAAGAGTGCTCTTTTCTCAAAAGCAGAGTGTGTTTCTTGTAAGGCGAGGTAGCGTTTGTTTCCCAGTCCTAAATGGAGTTGAATCACATGCAGTTTCTGGTCCTACGAGCAAAGGTTTTTTTCTGGTTAGAAGGGTCCCTATTGCCCTCCCATTGTCACACACAGGGCAAATAGCATTGGCGTCTGTTTCCAGCAAGTACAGTGTATTGGACTGAAGAGGAGCTATTGTTCTTGTAAGTTTCCTAAGCAGAATTGAACTAGATATGGCCGTGTGTGTACAAGCACGGTTCTTTTTTTCTCAGCAAGCTCACTATTTTGGCTCTATAGGAAACACAGTAGAGTAGAAGAGTGATCTTTTCTCTAAAGCAGAGTGTGTTTCTTGTAAGGCGAGCTAGCGTTTGTTTCCCAGTCCTAAATGGAGTTGAATCACATGCAGTTTTTGTCCAACGAGCAAGAATTGTTTTATGGTAAGGAAAATCACTATTGCGCTCCCATTGCCATACACAGTGCAAAAAGCACTCGCGTCTGTTCCCAGCAAGTACAGTATATTGGACTGAAGAGGATCTACTGTTCTTGTCATTTTCCTAAGCAGAGTTGAACTAGATATGGCCCGTCGGTGTAGGAAGCACAGGTCTTTGGTTCTGAGCAAGCTACTGTTCGGACCCCATAGGAAAAACAGTAGAGTAGAAGACTGCTCTTTTCTCACAAGCAGAGTGTGTTTCTTGTAAGGCGAGCTAGCGTTTGTTTCCCAGTCCTAAATGGAGTTGAATCACACCCAGTTTTTGGTCCTACGAGCAAGAGTTGTTTTTTGGTAAGGAAAGTCACTATTGCGCTCCCATTGCCATACACAGTGCAAATAGCACTCGCGTCTGTTCCCAGCATGTACAGTGTATTGGTCTGAAGAGGAGCTACTGTTCTTGTCAGTTTCATAAGCAGAATTGAACTAGATATGGCCGTATGTGTAGGAAGCACAGTTCTTTTGTTCTGAGCAAGCTCACTGTTCGGACCCCATAGGAAACACAGTAGAGTAGAAGACTGCTCTTTTCTCAAGAGCAGAGTGTGTTTCTTGTAAGGCGAGCTAGCGTTTGATTCCCAGTCCTAAATGGAGTTGAATCACATGCAGTTTCTGGTCCTACGAGCAAGAGTTGGTTTCTGGTAAGAAGAGTCACTATTGTGCTCCCCTTGCCATACACAGTGCAAATAGCACCTGTGTCTGTTCCCAGCAAGTACAGTGTATTGGACTGAAGAGGAGCTACTGTTCTTGTCGGTTTCCTAAGCAGAGTTGAACTAGATATGGCCCGTGTGTGTAGGAAGCACAGTTTTTTTGTTCTGAGCAACCTCACTGTTCTGGCCCTATTGGAAACACAGTAGATTAGAAGAGTGCTCTTTTCTCAAAAGCAGAGTGTGTTTATTGTAAGGCGAGCTAGTGTTTGTTTCCCAGTCCTAAATGGAGTTGAATCACATGCAGTTTTTGGTCCTACGAGCAAGAGTTGTTTTCTGGTAAGGAACGTCACTATTGCGCTCCCATTGCCATACACAGTGCAAATAGGACTCGCGTCTGTTCCCAGCAAGTACAGTGTATTGGACTGAAGAGGATCTACTGTTCTTATCATTTTCCTAAGCAGAGTTGAACTAGATATGGCCCGTGTGTGTAGGAAGCACAGTTCTTTTGTTCTGAGCAAGCTCACTGTTCTTTACCTATAGGAAACACAGTAGAGGAGAAGAGTGCTCTTTTCTCAAAAGCAGAGTGTGTTTCTTGTAAGGCGAGCTAACGTTTGTTTCCCAGTCCTAAATGGAGTTGAATCACATGCATTTTCTGGTCCTACGAGCAAAGGTTTTTTTCTGGTTAGAAGAGTCCCTATTGCCCTCCCATTGTCACACACAGGGCAAATAGCACTGGCGTCTGTTCCCAGCAAGTACAGTGTATTGGACTGAAGAGGAGCTACTGTTCTTGTAAGTTTCCTAAGCAGAATTGAACTAGATATGTCCGTGTGTGTACAAGCACTGTTCTTTTTTTCTCAGCAAGCTCACTGTTTGGACCCCATAGGAAACACAGTAGAGTAGAAGACTGCTCTTTTCTCAAGAGCAGAGTGTGTTTCTTGTAAGGCGAGCTAGCGTTTGTTTCCAAGTCCTAAATGGAGTTGAATCACATGCAGTTTCTTGTCCTACGAGCAAGAGTTGTTTTCTGGTAAGAAGAGTCAATATTGCGCTCCCATTGTCATACACAGTGCAAATAGCACTCGTGTCTGTTCCCAGCAAGTACAGTGTATTGGACGGAAGAGGAGCTACTGTTCTTGTCAGTTTCCTAAGCAGAGTTGTACTAGATATGGCCCGTGTGTGTAGGAAGCACAGTTCTTTTGTTCTGAGCAAGCTCACTGTTCGTACCCCACAGGAAACACAGTAGAGTAGAAGGCTGCTCTTTTCTCAAAAGCAGAGTGTGTTTCTTGTAAGGCTATCTAGCATTTGTTTCACAGTCCTAAATGGAGTTGAATCACATGCATTTTCTGGTCCTACGAGCAAGAGTTGGTTTCTGGTATGAAGAGTCACTATTGTGCTCCCCTTGCCATACACAGTGCAAATAGCACCTGTGTCTGTTCCCAGCAAGTACAGTGTATTTGACTGAAGAGGAGCTACTGTTCTTGTCGTTTTCCTAAGCAGAGTTGAACTAGATATGGCCCGTGTGTAGGAAGCACAGTTTTTTTGTTCTGAGCAACCTCACTGTTCTGGCCCTATTGGAAACACAGTAGATTAGAAGAGTGCTCTTTTCTCAAAAGCAGAGTGTGTTTATTGTAAGGCGAGCTAGTGTTTGTTTCCCAGTCCTAAATGGAGTTGAATCACATGCAGTTTTTGGTCCTATGAGCAAGAGTTGTTTTCTGGTAAGGAAAGTCACGATTGTGCTCCCATTGCCATACACATTGCAAATAGGACTCGCGTCTGTTCCCACCAAGTACAGTGTATTGGACTGAAGAGGATCTACTGTTCTTGTCATTTTCCTAAGCAGAGTTGAAATAGATATGGCCCGTGTGTGTAGGAAGCACCGTTCTTTTCTTCTGAGCAAGCTCACTGTTCTTTACCTGTAGGAAACACAGTAGAGTAGAAGAGTGCTCTTTTCTCAAAAGCAGAGTGTGTTTCTTGTAAGGCGAGATAGCGTTTGTTTCCCAGTCCTAAATTGAGTTGAATCACATGCAGTTTCTGGTCCTAGGAGCAAGAGTTTTTTTCTGGTTAGAAGAGTCCCTATTGCCCTCGCATTGTCACACACAGGGCAAATAGCACTGGCGTCTGTTCCCAGCAAGTACAGTGTATTGGACTGAAGAGGAGCTATTGTTCTTGTAAGTTTCCTAAGCAGAATTGAACTAGATATGGCCGTGTGTGTACAAGCACTGTTCTTTTATTCTCAGCAAGCTCACTATTTTGGCTCTGTAGGAAACACAGTAGAGTAGAAGAGTGATCTTTTCTCTAAAGCAGAGTGTATTTCTTGTAAGGCGAGCTAGCGTTTGTTTCCCAGTCCTAAATGGAGTTGAATCACATGCAGTTTTGTCCTACGAGCAAGAATTGTTTTATGGTAAGGAAAATCACTATTGCGCTCCCATTGCCATACACAGTGCAAAAAGCACTCGCGTCTGTTCCCACCAAGTACAGTATATTGGACTGAAGAGGATCTACTGTTCTTGTCATTTTCCTAAGCAGAGTTGACCTAGATATGGCCCGTGGGTGTAGGAAGCACAGGTCTTTGGTTCTGAGCAAGCTCACTGTTCGGACCACATAGGAAACACTGTAGAGTAGAAGAGTGCTCTTTTCTCAAAAGCAGAGCGTGTTTCTTCTGAGGCGAGCTAGCGTTTGTTTCCCAGTCCTAAATGGAGTTGAATCACACGCAGTTTCTGGTTCTACGAGCAAGAGTTGTTTTCTGGTAAGAAGAGTCAGTATTGCGCTCCCTTTGTCATACACAGGGCAAATAGCACTGGCGTCTGTTCCCAGCATGTACAGTGTATTTCACTGAAGAGGAGCTACTGTTCTTGTCAATTTCCTAAGCAGAATTGAACTAGATATGACCTTATGTGTAGGAAGCACAGTTCTTTTGTTCTGAACAAGCTCACTGTTCTGGCCCTATAGGAAACACAGTAGAGTAGAAGAGTGCTCTTTTCTCAAAAGCAGAGTGTGTTTCTTGTAATGTGAGCTAGCGTTTGTTTCTCAGTCCTAAATGGAGTTGAATCACATCCAGTTTTTGGTCCAACGAGGAAGAGTTGTTTTTTGGTAAAGAAAGTCACTATTGCGCTCCCATTGCCATACACAGTGCAAATAGCACTCGCGTCTGTTCCCAGCATGTACAGTGTATTGGACTGTAGAGGAGCTACTGTTCTTGTCAGTTTCCTAAGCAGAATTGAACTAGATATGGCCGTATGTGTAGGAAGCACAGTTCTTTTGTTCTGAGCAAGCTCACTGTTCGGACCCCATAGGAAAAACAGTAGAGTAGAAGACTGCTCTTTTCTCACAAGCAGAGTGTGTTTCTTGTAAGGCGAGCTAGCGTTTGTTTCCCAGTCCTAAATGGAGTTGAATCACATGCAGTTTCTGGTCCTACGAGCAAGAGTTGTTTCCTGGTAAGAAGAGTCAATATTGCGCTCCCATTGTCATACACAGTGCAAATAGCACCTGTGTCTGTTCCCAGCAAGTACAGTGTATTGGACGGAAGAGGAGCTACTGTTCTTGTCAGTTTCCTAAGCAGAGTTGAACTAGATATGGCCCGTGTGTGTAGGAAGCACAGTTCTTTTGTTCTGAGCAAGCTCACTGTTCGTACACCACAGGAAACACAGTAGAGTAGAAGGCTGCTCTTTTCTCAAAAGAAGAGTGTGTTTCTTGTAAGGCGATCTAGCGTTTGTTTCCCAGTCCTAAATGGAGTTGAATCACATGCAGTTTCTGGTCCTATGAGCAAGAGTTGGTTTCTGGTAAGAAGAGTCACTATTGTGCTCCCCTTGCCATACACAGTGCAAATAGCACCTGTGTCTGTTCCCAGCAAGTACAGTGTATTGGAATGAAGAGGAGCTACTGTTCTTGTCGGTTTCCTAAGCAGAGTTGAATTAGATATGGCCCGTGTGTGTAGGAAGCACAGTTTTTTTGTTCTGAGCAACCTCACTGTTCTGGCCCTATTGGAAACACAGTAGATTAGAAGAGTGCTCTTTTCTCAAAAGCAGAGTGGGTTTATTGTAAGGCGAGCTAGTGTTTGTTTCCCAGTCCTAAATGGAGTTGAATCACATGCAGTTTTTGGTCCTACGAGCAAGAGTTGTTTTCTGGTAAGGAAAGTCACTATTGCGCTCCCATTGCCATACACATTGCAAATAGGACTCGCGTCTGTTCCCAGCAAGTACAGTGTATTGGACTGAAGAGGATCTACTGTTCTTGTCATTTTCCTAAGCAGAGTTGAACTAGATATGGCCCGTGTGTGTAGGAAGCTCAGTTCTTTTGTTCTGAGCAAGCTCACTGTTCTTTACCTATAGGAAACACAGTAGAGTAGAAGAGTGCTCTTTTCTCAAAAGCAGAGTGTGTTTCTTGTAAGGCGAGGTAGCGTTTGTTTCCCAGTCCTAAATGGAGTTGAATCACATGCAGTTTCTGGTCCTACGAGCAAAGGTTTTTTTCTGGTTAGAAGGGTCCCTATTGCCCTCCCATTGTCACACACAGGGCAAATAGCATTGGCGTCTGTTTCCAGCAAGTACAGTGTATTGGACTGAAGAGGAGCTATTGTTCTTGTAAGTTTCCTAAGCAGAATTGAACTAGATATGGCCGTGTGTGTACAAGCACGGTTCTTTTTTTCTCAGCAAGCTCACTATTTTGGCTCTATAGGAAACACAGTAGAGTAGAAGAGTGATCTTTTCTCTAAAGCAGAGTGTGTTTCTTGTAAGGCGAGCTAGCGTTTGTTTCCCAGTCCTAAATGGAGTTGAATCACATGCAGTTTTTGTCCAACGAGCAAGAATTGTTTTATGGTAAGGAAAATCACTATTGAGCTCCCATTGCCATACACAGTGCAAAAAGCACTCGCGTCTGTTCCCAGCAAGTACAGTATATTGGACTGAAGAGGATCTACTGTTCTTGTCATTTTCCTAAGCAGAGTTGAACTAGATATGGCCCGTCGGTGTAGGAAGCACAGGTCTTTGGTTCTGAGCAAGCTACTGTTCGGACCCCATAGGAAAAACAGTAGAGTAGAAGACTGCTCTTTTCTCACAAGCAGAGTGTGTTTCTTGTAAGGCGAGCTAGCGTTTGTTTCCCAGTCCTAAATGGAGTTGAATCACATGCAGTTTCTGGTTCTACGAGCAAGAGTTGTTTTCTGGTAAGAAGAGTCAGTATTGCGCTCCCATTGTCATACACAGGGCAAATAGCACTGGCGTCTGTTCCAGCATGTACAGTGTATTTGACTGAAGAGGAGCTACTGTTCTTGTCATTTTCCTAAGCAGAATTGAACTAGATATGGCCGCATGTGTAGGAAGCACAGTTCTTTTGTTCTGAGCAACCTCACTGTTGTGGCCCTATAGGAAACACAGTAGAGTTGAAGAGTGCTCTTTTCTCAAAAGCAGAGTTTGTTTCTTGTAATGTGAGCTAGCGTTTGTTTCTCAGTCCTAAATGGAGTTGAATCACACCCAGTTTTTGGTCCTACGAGCAAGAGTTGTTTTTTGGTAAGGAAAGTCACTATTGCGCTCCCATTGCCATACACAGTGCAAATAGCACTCGCGTCTGTTCCCAGCATGTACAGTGTATTGGTCTGAAGAGGAGCTACTGTTCTTGTCAGTTTCATAAGCAGAATTGAACTAGATATGGCCGTATGTGTAGGAAGCACAGTTCTTTTGTTCTGAGCAAGCTCACTGTTCGGACCCCATAGGAAACACAGTAGAGTAGAAGACTGCTCTTTTCTCAAGAGCAGAGTGTGTTTCTTGTAAGGTGAGCTAGCGTTTGATTCCCAGTCCTAAATGGAGTTGAATCACATGCAGTTTCTGGTCCTACGAGCAAGAGTTGGTTTCTGGTAAGAAGAGTCACTACTATGCTCCCCTTGCCATACACAGTGCAAATAGCACCTGTGTCTGTTCCCAGCAAGTACAGTGTATTGGACTGAAGAGGAGCTACTGTTCTTGTCGGTTTCCTAAGCAGAGTTGAACTAGATATGGCCCGTGTGTGTAGGAAGCACAGTTTTTTTGTTCTGAGCAACCTCACTGTTCTGGCCCTATTGGAAACACAGTAGATTAGAAGAGTGCTCTTTTCTCAAAAGCAGAGTGTGTTTATTGTAAGGCGAGCTAGTGTTTGTTTCCCAGTCCTAAATGGATTTGAATCACATGCAGTTTTTGGTCCTACGAGCAAGAGTTGTTTTCTGGTAAGGAACGTCACTATTGCGCTCCCATTGCCATACACAGTGCAAATAGGACTCGCGTCTGTTCCCAGCAAGTACAGTGTATTGGACTGAAGAGGATCTACTGTTCTTATCATTTTCCTAAGCAGAGTTGAACTAGATATGGCCCGTGTGTGTAGGAAGCACAGTTCTTTTGTTCTGAGCAAGCTCACTGTTCTTTATCTATAGGAAACACAGTAGAGGAGAAGAGTGCTCTTTTCTCAAAAGCAGAGTGTGTTTCTTGTAAGGCGAGGTAGCGTTTGTTTCCCAGTCCTAAATGGAGTTGAATCACATGCATTTTCTGGTCCTCCGAGCAAAGGTTTTTTTCTGGTTAGAAGAGTCCCTATTGCCCTCCCATTGTCACACACAGGGCAAATAGCACTGGCGTCTGTTCCCAGCAAGTACAGTGTATTGGACTGAAGAGGAGCTACTGTTCTTGTAAGTTTCCTAAGCAGAATTGAACTAGATATGTCCGTGTGTGTACAAGCACTGTTCTTTTTTTCTCAGCAAGCTCACTGTTTGGACCCCATAGGAAACACAGTAGAGTAGAAGACTGCTCTTTTCTCAAGAGCAGAGTGTGTTTCTTGTAAGGCGAGCTAGCGTTTGTTTCCAAGTCCTAAATGGAGTTGAATCACATGCAGTTTCTTGTCCTACGAGCAAGAGTTGTTTTCTGGTAAGAAGAGTCAATATTGCGCTCCCATTGTCATACACAGTGCAAATAGCACTCGTGTCTCTTCCCAGCAAGTACAGTGTATTGGACGGAAGAGGAGCTACTGTTCTTGTCAGTTTCCTAAGCAGAGTTGTACTAGATATGGCCCGTGTGTGTAGGAAGCACAGTTCTTTTGTTCTGAGCAAGCTCACTGTTCGTACCCCACAGGAAACACAGTAGAGTAGAAGGCTGCTCTTTTCTCAAAAGCAGAGTGTGTTTCTTGTAAGGCTATCTAGCATTTGTTTCCCAGTCCTAAATGGAGTTGAATCACATGCATTTTCTGGTCCTACGAGCAAGAGTTGGTTTCTGGTATGAAGAGTCACTATTGTGCTCCCCTTGCCATACACAGTGCAAATAGCACCTGTGTCTGTTCCCAGCAAGTACAGTGTATTGGACTGAAGAGGAGCTACTGTTCTTGTCGGTTTCCTAAGCAGAGTTGAACTAGATATGGCCCGTGTGTGTAGGAAGCACAGTTTTTTTGTTCTGAGCAACCTCACTGTTCTGGCCCTATTGGAAACACAGTAGATTAGAAGAGTGCTCTTTTCTCAAAAGCAGAGTGTGTTTATTGTAAGGCGAGCTAGTGTTTGTTTCCCAGTCCTAAATGGAGTTGAATCACATGCAGTTTTTGGTCCTATGAGCAAGAGTTGTTTTCTGGTAAGGAAAGTCACGATTGTGCTCCCATTGCCATACACATTGCAAATAGGACTCGCGTCTGTTCCCACCAAGTACAGTGTATTGGACTGAAGAGGATCTACTGTTCTTGTCATTTTCCTAAGCAGAGTTGAAATAGATATGGCCCGTGTGTGTAGGAAGCACCGTTCTTTTCTTCTGAGCAAGCTCACTGTTCTTTACCTGTAGGAAACACAGTAGAGTAGAAGAGTGCTCTTTTCTCAAAAGCAGAGTGTGTTTCTTGTAAGGCGAGATAGCGTTTGTTTCCCAGTCCTAAATTGAGTTGAATCACATGCAGTTTCTGGTCCTAGGAGCAAGAGTTTTTTTCTGGTTAGAAGAGTCCCTATTGCCCTCGCATTGTCACACACAGGGCAAATAGCACTGGCGTCTGTTCCCAGCAAGTACAGTGTATTGGACTGAAGAGGAGCTATTGTTCTTGTAAGTTTCCTAAGCAGAATTGAACTAGATATGGCCGTGTGTGTACAAGCACTGTTCTTTTATTCTCAGCAAGCTCACTATTTTGGCTCTGTAGGAAACACAGTAGAGTAGAAGAGTGATCTTTTCTCTAAAGCAGAGTGTATTTCTTGTAAGGCGAGCTAGCGTTTGTTTCCCAGTCCTAAATGGAGTTGAATCACATGCAGTTTTGTCCTACGAGCAAGAATTGTTTTATGGTAAGGAAAATCACTATTGCGCTCCCATTGCCATACACAGTGCAAAAAGCACTCGCGTCTGTTCCCACCAAGTACAGTATATTGGACTGAAGAGGATCTACTGTTCTTGTCATTTTCCTAAGCAGAGTTGACCTAGATATGGCCCGTCGGTGTAGGAAGCACAGGTCTTTGGTTCTGAGCAAGCTACTGTTCGGACCCCATAGGAAAAACAGTAGAGTAGAAGACTGCTCTTTTCTCACAAGCAGAGTGTGTTTCTTGTAAGGCGAGCTAGCGTTTGTTTCCCAGTCCTAAATGGAGTTGAATCACATGCAGTTTCTGGTTCTACAAGCAAGAGTTGTTTTCTGGTAAGAAGAGTCAGTATTGCGCTCCCATTGTCATACACAGGGCAAATAGCACTGGCGTCTGTTCCAGCATGTACAGTGTATTTGACTGAAGAGGAGCTACTGTTCTTGTCATTTTCCTAAGCAGAATTGAACTAGATATGGCCGCATGTGTAGGAAGCACAGTTCTTTTGTTCTGAGCAACCTCACTGTTGTGGCCCTATAGGAAACACAGTAGAGTTGAAGAGTGCTCTTTTCTCAAAAGCAGAGTTTGTTTCTTGTAATGTGAGCTAGCGTTTGTTTCTCAGTCCTAAATGGAGTTGAATCACACCCAGGTTTTGGTCCTACGAGCAAGAGTTGTTTTTTGGTAAGGAAAGTCACTATTGCGCTCCCATTGCCATACACAGTGCAAATAGCACTCGCGTCTGTTCCCAGCATGTACAGTGTATTGGTCTGAAGAGGAGCTACTGTTCTTGTCAGTTTCATAAGCAGAATTGAACTAGATATGGCCATATGTGTAGGAAGCACAGTTCTTTTGTTCTGAGCAAGCTCACTGTTCGGACCCATAGGAAAAACAGTAGAGTAGAAGACTGCTCTTTTCTCAAGAGCAGAGTGTGTTTCTTGTAAGGCGAGCTAGCATTTGATTCCCAGTCCTAAATGGAGTTGAATCACATGCAGTTTCTGGTCCTACGAGCATGAGTTGTTTTCTGGTAAGAAGAGTCAATATTGTGCTCCCATTGTCATACACAGTGCAAATAGCACCTGTGTCTGTTCCCAGCAAGTACAGTGTATTGGACGGAAGAGGAGCTACTGTTCTTGTCAGTTTCCTAAGCAGAGTTGAACTAGATATGGGCCGTGTGTGTAGGAAGCACAGTTCTTTTGTTCTGAGCAAGCTCACTGTTCGTACACCACAGGAAACACAGTAGAGTAGAAGGCTGCTCTTTTCTCAAAAGAAGAGTGTGTTTCTTGTAAGGCGATCTAGCGTTTGTTTCCCAGTCCTAAAAGGAGTTGAATCACATGCATTTTCTGGTCCTATGAGCAAAGGTTTTTTTCTGGTTAGCTGAGTCCCTATTGCCCTCCCATTGTCACACACAGGGCAAATAGCACTGGCGTCTCTTCCCAGCAAGTACAGTGTATTGGACTGAAGAGGAGCTACTGTTCTTGTAAGTTTCCTAAGCAGAATTGAACTAGATATGGCCGTGTGTGTACAAGCACTGTTCTTTTTTTCTCAGCAAGCTCACTGTTTGGACCCCATAGGAAACACAGTAGAGTAGAAGACTGCTCTTTTCTCAAGAGCAGAGTGTGTTTCTTGTAAGGTGAGCTAGCGTTTGTTTCCCAGTCCTAAATGGAGTTGAATCACATGCAGTTTCTGGTCCCACGAGCAAGAGTTGTTTTCTGGTAAGAAGAGTCAATATTGCGCTCCCATTGTCATACACAGTGCAAATAGCACTCGCGTCTGTTCCCAGCAAGTACAGTGTATTGGACGGAAGAGGAGCTACTGTTCTTGTCAGTTTCCTAAGCAGAGTTGAACTAGATATGGCCCGTGTGTGTAGGAAGCACAGTTCTTTTGTTCTGAGCAAGCTCACTGTTCGTACCCCACAGGAAACACAGTAGAGTAGAAGGCTGCTCTTTTCTCAAAAGCAGAGTGTGTTTCTTGTAAGGCGAGCTAGTGTTTGTTTTCCAGTCCTAAATGGAGTTGAATCACATGCAGTTTTTGGTCCTACGAGCAAGAGTTGTTTTCTGGTAAGGAAATCACGATTGTGCTCCCATTGCCATACACATTGCAAATAGGACTAGCGTCTGTTCCCAGCAAGTACAATGTATTGGACTGAAGAGGATCTACTGTTCTTGTCATTTTCCTAAGCAGAGTTGAAATAGATATGGCCCGTGTGTGTAGAAAGCACCGTTCTTTTCTTCTGAGCAAGCTCACTGTTCTTTACCTATAGGAAACACAGTAGAGTAGAAGAGTGCTCTTTTCTCAAAAGCAGAGTGTGTTTCTTGTAAGGCGACATAGCGTTTGTTTCCCAGTCCTAAATGGAGTTGAATCACATGCAGTTTCTGGTCCTACGAGCAAGAGTTTTTTTCTGGTTAGAAGTGTCACTATTGCCCTCCCATTGTCACACACAGGGCAAATAGCACTGGCGACTGTTCCCAGCAAGTACAGTGTATTGGACTGAAGAGGAGCTACTGTTCTTGTAAGTTTCCTAAGCAGAATTGAACTAGATATGGCCGTGTGTGTACAAGCACTGTTCTTTTTTTCTCAGCAATCTCACTGTTTTGGCTCTATAGGAAACACAGTAGAGTAGAAGAGTGATCTTTTCTCTAAAGCAGAGTGTGTTTCTTGTAAGGCGAGCTAGCGTTTGTTTCCCAGTCCTAAATGGAGTTGAATCAAACGCAGTTTTTGGTCCTACGAGCAAGAATTGTTTTATGGTAAGGAAAATCACTATTGCGCTCCCATTGTCATACACAGTGCAAAAAGCACTCGCGTCTGTTCCCAGCAAGTACAGTGAATTGGACTGAGGAGGAGATAATGTTCTTGTCAGTTTTCTAAGCAGAGTTGAACTAGATATGGCCCGTGTGTTTAGGAAGCACAGTTTTTTTGTTCTGAGCAAGCTCACCGTTCGGACCCCATAGGAAACACAGTAGAGAAGAAGAGTGCTCTTTCTCAAAAGCAGAGGGTGTTTCTTGTAAGGCGAGATAGCGTTTGTTTCCCAGTCAGAAATGGAGTTGAATCACATGCAGGTTCTTGTCCTACGAGCAAGATGTGTTTTCTGGTAAGAAGAGTCACTATTACGCTCCCATTGTCATACACAGGGCAAATAGTACTGGCGTCTGTTCCCGGCATGTACAATGTATTGGACTGAAGAGGAGCTACTGTTCTTGTAAGTTTCCTAAGCAGAATTGAACTAGATATGGCGGTATGTGTTGGAAGCACAGTTCTTTTGTTCTGAACAAGCTCACTGATCTGGCCCTATAGGAAACACAGTAGAGTAGAAGAGTGCTCTTTTCTCAAAAGCAGAGAGTGTTTCTTCTAATGTGAGCTAGCGTTTGTTTCTCAGTCCTAAATGGAGTTGAATCACGTCCAGTTTTTGGTCCTATGAGCAAGAGTTGTTTTTTGGTAAGGAAAGTCACTATTGCGCTCCCATTGCCAAACACAGTGCAAATCGCACTCGCGTCTGTTCCCAGCAAGTACAGTGTATTGGACTGAAAAGGAGCTACTGTTCTTGTCAGTTTCCTAAGCAGAATTGAACTAGATATGGCCGTGTGTGTACAAGCACTGTTCTTTTGTTCTCAGCAAGATCACTGTTTTGGCTCTATAGGAAACACTGTAGAGTAAAAGAGTGATCTTTTCTCTAAAGCAGAGTGTGTTTCTTGTAGGCGAACTAGCATTTGTTTCCCAGTCCTAAATGGAGTTGAATCACATGCAGTTTTTTTCCTACGAGCAAGAATTGTTTTATGGTAAGGAAAATCACTATTGCGCTCCCATTGCCATACACAGTGCAAAAAGCACTCGCGTCTGTTCCCAGCAAGTACAGTGAATTGGACTGAAGAGGAGATACTGTTCTTGTCAGTTTTCTAAGCATAGTTGAACTAGATATGGCCCGTGTGTACGAAGCACAATTCTTTTGTTCTGAGCAAGCTCAATGTTCGGACCCAATAGGTAACACAGTAGAGTAGAAGACTGCTCTTTTCTCAAGAGCAGAGTGTGTTTCTTGTAAGGCGAGCTAACGTTTGTTTCCCAGTCCTAAATGGAGTTGAATCACATGCAGTTTTTGGTCCTACGAGCAAGAATTGTTTAATTGTAAGGAAAGTCACTATTGCGCTCCCATTGCCATACACAGTGCAAATAGCACTCGCATTTGTTCCCAGCATGTGCAGTGTATTGGACTGAAGAGGAGCTACTGTTCTTGTCAGTTTCCTAAGCAGAATTGAACTAGATATGGCCATATGTGTAGGAAGCACAGTTCTTTTGTTCTGAGCAAGTTCACTGTTCGGACCGCATAGGAAACACAGTAGAGTAGAAGACTGCTCTTTTCTCAAAAGCAGAGTGTGTTTCTTGTAAGGCGAGCTAGCGTTTGTTTCCCACTCCTAAATGGAGTTGAATCACATGCAGTTTCTGGTTCTAGGAGCAAGAGTTGTTTTTTGGTAAGGAGAGTCAGTATTGTGCTCCCATTGTCATACACAGGGCAAATAGCACTGGCGTCTGTTCCCAGCATGTACAGTGTATTTCACTGAAGAGGAGCTACTGTTCTTGTCAGTTTCCTAAGCAGAATTGAACTAGATATGGCCCTATGTGTAGGAAGCACAGTTTTTTGTTCTGAACAAGCTCACTGTTCTGCCCCTATAGGAAACACAGTAGAGTAGAAGAGTGCTCTTTTCTCAAAAGCAGAGTGTGTTTCTTGTAATGTGAGCTAGCGTTTGTTTCTCAGTCCTAAATGGAGTTGAATCACATCCAGTTTTTGGTCCTATGAGCAAGAGATGTTTTTTGGTAAAGAAAGTCACTATTGCGCTCCCATTGCCATACACAGTGCAAATAGCACTCGCGTCTGTTCCCAGCATGTACAGTGTATTGGACTGAAGAGCAGCTACTGTTCTTGTCAGTTTCCTAAGCAGAATTGAACTAGATATGGCCGTATGTGTAGGAAGCACAGTTCTTTTGTTCTGAGCAAGCTCACTGTTCGGACCCCATAGGAAACACAGTAGAGTAGAAGAGTGCTCTTTTCTCAAAAGCAGAGTGTGTTTCTTGTAAGGTGAGCTAGCGTTTGTTTCCCAGTCCTAAATGGAGTTGAATCACATGCATTTTCTGGTCCTACGAGCAAGAGTTTTCTTCTGGTTAGAAGAGTCACTATTGCCCTCCCATTGTCACACACAGGGCAAATAGCACTGGCGTCTGTTCCCAGCAAGTACAGTGTATTGGACTGAAGAGGAGCTACTGTTCTTGTAAGTTTCCTAAGCAGAATTGAACTAGATATGGCCGTGTGTGTACAAGCACTGTTCTTTTTTTCTCAGCAAGCTCACTGTTTTGGCTCTATAGGAAACACAGTAGAGTAGAAGAGTGATCTTTTCTCTAAAGCAGAGTGTGTTTCTTGTAAGGCGAGCTAGCGTTTGTTTCCCAGTCCTAAATGGAGTTGAATCATATGCAGTTTTGGTCCTACGAGCAAGAATTGTTTATGGTAAGGAAAATCAGTATTGCGCTCCCATTGCCATACACAGTGCAAAAAGCACTCGCGTCTGTTCCCAGCAAGTACAGTGAATTGGACTGAGGA
Source organism: Peromyscus eremicus (assembly GCF_949786415.1). Lineage (NCBI taxonomy): Eukaryota > Metazoa > Chordata > Mammalia > Rodentia > Cricetidae > Peromyscus > Peromyscus eremicus. The sequence goes on along the minus strand of NW_026735020.1, from coordinate 161,960 downwards.
GGAGATAATGTTCTTGTCAGTTTTCTAAGCAGAGTTGAACTAGATATGGCCCGTGTGTTTAGGAAGCACAGTTCTTTTGTTCTGAGCAAGCTCACCGTTCGGACCCCATAGGAAACACAGTAGAGAAGAAGAGTGCTCTTTCTCAAATGCAGAGTGTGTTTCTTGTAAGGCGAGATAGCGTTTGTTTCCCAGTCCTAAATGGAGTTGAATCACATGCAGGTTCTTCTCCTACGAGCAAGATGTGTTTTCTGGTAAGAAGAGTCACTATTACGCTCCCATTGTCATACACAGGGCAAATAGCACTGGCGTCTGTTCCCGGCATGTACAATGTATTGGACTGAAAAGGAGCTACTGTTCTTGTAAGTTTCCTAAGCACAATTGAACTAGATATGGCGGTATGTGTTGGAAGCACAGTTCTTTTGTTCTGAACAAGATCACTGATCTGGCCCTATAGGAAACACAGTAGAGTAGAAGAGTGCTCTTTTCTCAAAAGCAGAGTGTGTTTCCTCTAATGTGAGCTAGCGTTTGTTTCTCAGTCCTAAATGGAGTTGAATCACGTCCAGTTTTTGGTCCTATGAGCAAGAGTTGTTTTTTGGTAAGGAAAGTCACTATTGCGCCACCATTGTCATACACAGTGCAAATCGCATTCGCGTCTGTTCCCAGCAAGTACAGTGTATTGGACTGAAGAGGAGCTACTGTTCTTGTCAGTTTCCTAAGCAGAATTGAACTAGATATGGCCGTGTGTGTACAAGCACTGTTCTTTTGTTCTCAGCAAGATCACCGTTTTGGCTCTATAGGAAACACTGTAGAGTAGAAGAGTGATCTTTTCTCTAAAGCAGAGTGTGTTTCTTGTAGGCGAACTAGCATTTGTTTCCCAGTCCTAAATGGAGTTGAATCACATGCAGTTTTTTTCCTACGAGCAAGAATTGTTTTATGGTAAGGAAAATCACTATTGCGCTCCCATTGCCATACACAGTGCAAAAAGCACTCGCGTCTGTTCCCAGCAAGTACAGTGAATTGGACTGAAGAGGAGATACTGTTCTTGTCAGTTTTCTAAGCATAGTTGAACTAGATATGGCCCGTGTGTACGAAGCACAATTCTTTTGTTCTGAGCAAGCTCACTGTTTGGACCCAATAGGAAACACAGTAGAGTAGAAGACTGCTCTTTTCTCAAGAGCAGAGTGTGTTTCTTGTAAGGCGAGCTAACGTTTGTTTCCCAGTCCTAAATGGAGTTGAATCACATGCAGTTTTTGGTCCTACGAGCAAGAATTGTTTCATGGTAAGGAAAGTCACTATTGCGCTCCCATTGCCATACACAGTGCAAATAGCACTCGCATCTGTTCCCAGCATGTACAGTGTATTGGACTGAAGAGGAGCTACTGTTCTTGTCAGTTTCCTAAGCAGAATTGAACTAGATATGGCCGTATGTGTAGGAAGCCCAGTTCTTTTGTTCTGAGCAAGTTCACTGTTCGGACCCCATAGGAAACACAGTAGAGTAGAAGACTGCTTTTTCTCAAAAGCAGAGTGTGTTTCTTGTAAGGCGAGCTAGCGTTTGTTTCCCAGTCCTAAATGGAGGTGAATCACATGCAGTTTCTGGTTCTAGGAGCAAGAGTTGTTTTCTGGTAAGGAGAGTCAGTATTGCGCTCCCATTGTCATACAAAGTGCAAATAGCATGGCGTCTGTTCCCAGCATGTACAGTGTATTTCACTGAAGAGGAGCTACTGTTCTTGTCAGTTTCCTAAGCAGAATTGAACTAGATATGGCCGTATGTGTAGGAAGCACAGTTCTTTGTTCTGAACAAGCTCACTGTTCTGGCCATATAGGAAACACAGTAGAGTAGAAGAGTGCTCTTTTCTCAAAAGCAGAGTGTGTTACTTTTAATGTGAGCTAGCATTTGTTTCTCAGTCCTAAATGGAGTTGAATCACATCCAGTTTTTGGTCCTACGAGCAAGAGTTGTTTTTTGGTAAAGAAAGTCACTATTGCGCTCCCATTGCCATACACAGTGCAAATAGCACTCGCGTCTGTTCCCAGCATGTACAGTGTATTGGACTGAAGAGGAGCTACTGTTCTTGTCAGTTTCCTAAGCAGAATTGAACTAGATATGGCCGTATGTGTAGGAAGCACAGTTCTTTTGTTCTGAGCAAGCTCACTGTTCGGACCCCATAGGAAACACAGTAGAGTAGAAGACTGCTCTTTTCTCAAAAGCAGAGTGTGTTTCTTGTAAGGCGAGCTAGCGTTTGTTTCCCAGTCCTAAATGGAGTTGAATCACATGCAGTTTTTGGTTCTACGAGCAAGAGTTGTTTTCTGGTAAGAAGAGTCAGTAATGCGCTCCCATTTTCATACACAGGGCAAATAGCACTGGCGTCTGTTCCAGCATGTACAGTGTATTTGACTGAAGAGGAGCTACTGTTCTTGTCAGTTTCCTAAGCAGAATTGAACTAGATATGGCCCTATGTGTAGGAAGCACAGTTCTTTTGTTCTGAGCAACCTCACTGTTGTGGCCCTATAGGAAACACAGTAGAGTAGAAGAGTGCTATTTTCTCAAAAGCAGAGAGTGTTTCTTGTAATGTGAGCTAGCATTTGGTTCTCAGTCCTAAATGGAGTTGAATCACATCCAGTTTTTGGTCCTACGAGCAAGAGTTGTTTTTTGGTAAGGAAAGTCACTATTGCGCTCCCATTGACATACACAGTGCAAATAGCACTCGCGTCTGTTCCCAGCATGTACAGTGTATTGGTCTGAAGAGGAGCTACTGTTCTTGTCAGTTTCCTAAGCAGAATTGAACTAGATATGGCCGTATGTGTAGGAAGCACAGTTCTTTTGTTCTGAGCAAGCTCACTGTTCGGACCCCATAGGAAACACAGTAGAGTAGAAGACTGCTCTTTTCTCAAGAGCAGAGTGTGTTTCTTGTAAGGCGAGCTAGCGTTTGTTTCCCAGTCCTAAATGGAGTTGAATCACATGCAGTTTTGGTCCTACGAGCAAGAGTTGTTTTCTGGTAAGAAGAGTCAATATTGCGCTCCCATTGTCATACACAGTGCAAATAGCTCTGGCATCTGTTCACAGCAAGTACAGTGTATTGGACGGAAGAGGAGCTACTGTTCTTGTCAGTTTCCTAAGCAGAGTTGAACTAGATATGGCCCGTGTGTGTAGGAAGCACAGTTCTTTTGTTCTGAGCAAGCTCACTGTTCGTACCCCACAGGAAACACAGTAGAGTAGAAGGCTGCTCTTTTCTCAAAAGCAGAGTGTGTTTCTTGTAAGGCTATCTAGCATTTGTTTCCCAGTCCTAAATGGAGTTGAATCACATGCATTTTCTGGTCCTACGAGCAAGAGTTGGTTTCTGGTAAGAAGAGTCACTATTGTGCTCCCCTTGCCATACACAGTGCAAATAGCACCTGTGTCTGTTCCCAGCAAGTACAGTGTATTTGACTGAAGAGGAGCTACTGTTCTTGTCGGTTTCCTAAGCAGAGTTGAACTAGATATGACCCGTGTGTGTAGGAAGCACAGTTTTTTTGTTCTGAGCAACCTCACTGTTCTGGCCCTATTGGAAACACAGTAGATTAGAAGACTGCTCTTTTCTCAAAAGCAGAGTGTGTTTATTGTAAGGCGAGCCAGTGATTGTTTCCCAGTCCTAAATGGAGTTGAATCACATGCAGTTTTTGGTCCTACGAGCAAGAGTTGTTTTCTGGTAAGGAAAGTCACGATTGTGCTCCCATTGCCATACACATTGCAAATAGGACTCGCGTCTGTTCCCAGCAAGTACAATGTATTGGACTGAAGAGGGTCTACTGTTCTTGTCATTTTCCTAAGCAGAGTTGAAATAGATATGGCCCGTGTGTGTAGGAAGCACCGTTCTTTTCTTCTGAGCAAGCTCACTGTTCTTTACCTATAGGAAACACAGTAGAGTAGAAGAGTGCTCTTTTCTCAAAAGCAGAGTGTGTTTCTTGTAAGGCGAGATAGGGTTTGTTTCCCAGTCCTAAATGGAGTTGAATCACATGCAGTTTCTGGTCCTACGAGCAAGAGTTTTTTTCTGGTTAGAAGTGTCACTATTGCCCTCCCATTGTCACACACAGGGCAAATAGCACTGGCGTCTCTTCCCAGCAAGTACAGTGTATTGGACTGAAGAGGAGCTACTGTTCTTGTAAGTTTCCTAAGCAGAATTGAACTAGATATGGCCGTGTGTGTACAAGCACTGTTCTTTTTTTCTCAGCAAGCTCACTGTTTTGGCTCTATAAGAAACACAGTAGAGTAGAAGAGTGATCTTTTCTCTAAAGCAGAGTGTGTTTCTTGTAAGGCGAGCTAGCGTTTGTTTCCCAGTCCTAAATGGAGTTGAATCACATGCAGTTTTTGGTCCTACGAGCAAGAATTGTTTATGGTAAGGAAAATCAGTATTGCGCTCCCATTGCCATACACAGTGCAAAAAGCACTCGCGTCTGTTCCCAGCAAGTACAGTGAATTGGACTGAGGAGGAGATAATGTTCTTGTCAGTTTTCTAAGCAGAGTTGAACTAGATATGGCCCGTGTGTTTAGGAAGCACAGTTCTTTTGTTCTGAGCAAGCTCACCGTTCGGACCCCATAGGAAACACAGTAGAGAAGAAGAGTGCTCTTTCTCAAAAGCAGAGTGTGTTTCTTGTAAGGCGAGATAGCGTTTGTTTCCCAGTCCTAAATGGAGTTGAATCACATGCAGGTTCTTCTCCTACGAGCAAGATGTGTTTTCTGGTAAGAAGAGTCACTATTACGCTCCCATTGTCATACACAGGGCAAATAGCACTTTCGTCTGTTCCCGGCATGTACAATGTATTGGACTGAAAAGGAGCTACTGTTCTTGTAAGTTTCCTAAGCACAATTGAACTAGATATGGCGGTATGTGTTGGAAGCACAGTTCTTTTGTTCTGAACAAGATCACTGATCTGGCCCTATAGGAAACACAGTAGAGTAGAAGAGTGCTCTTTTCTCAAAAGCAGAGTGTGTTTCTTCTAATGTGAGCTAGGATTTGTTTCTCAGTCCTAAATGGAGTTGAATCACGTCCAGTTTTTGGTCCTATGAGCAAGAGTTGTTTTTTGGTAAGGAAAGTAACTATTGCGCTCCCATTGCCATACACAGTGCAAATAGCACTCGCGTCTGTTCCCAGCAAGTACAGTGTATTGGACTGAAGAGGATCTACTGTTCTTGTCATTTTCCTAAGCAGAGTTGAACTAGATATGGCCCGTGGGTGTAGGAAGCACAGGTCTTTGGTTCTGAGCAAGCTCACTGTTCGGACCACATAGGAAACACTGTAGAGTAGAAGAGTGCTCTTTTCTCAAAAGCAGAGCGTGTTTCTTCTGAGGCGAGCTAGCGTTTGTTTCCCAGTCCTAAATGGAGTTGAATCACACGCAGTTTCTGGTTCTATGAGCAAGAGTTGTTTTCTGGTAAGAAGAGTCAGTATTGCGCTCCCTTTGTCATACACAGGGCAAATAGCACTGGCGTCTGTTCCCAGCATGTACAGTGTATTTCACTGAAGAGGAGCTACTGTTCTTGTCAATTTCCTAAGCAGAATTGAACTAGATATGACCTTATGTGTAGGAAGCACAGTTCTTTTGTTCTGAACAAGCTCACTGTTCTGGCCCTATAGGAAACACAGTAGAGTAGAAGAGTGCTCTTTTCTCAAAAGCAGAGTGTGTTTCTTGTAATGTGAGCTAGCGTTTGTTTCTCAGTCCTAAATGGAGTTGAATCACATCCAGTTTTTGGTCCAACGAGGAAGAGTTGTTTTTTGGTAAAGAAAGTCACTATTGCGCTCCCATTGCCATACACAGTGCAAATAGCACTCGCGTCTGTTCCCAGCATGTACAGTGTATTGGACTGTAGAGGAGCTACTGTTCTTGTCAGTTTCCTAAGCAGAATTGAACTAGATATGGCCGTATGTGTAGGAAGCACAGTTCTTTTGTTCTGAGCAAGCTCACTGTTCGGACCCCATAGGAAAAACAGTAGAGTAGAAGACTGCTCTTTTCTCACAAGCAGAGTGTGTTTCTTGTAAGGCGAGCTAGCGTTTGTTTCCCAGTCCTAAATGGAGTTGAATCACATGCAGTTTCTGGTCCTATGAGCAAGAGTTGTTTTCTGGTAAGAAGAGTCAATATTGCGCTCCCATTGTCATACACAGTGCAAATAGCACCTGTGTCTGTTCCCAGCAAGTACAGTGTATTGGACGGAAGAGGAGCTACTGTTCTTGTCAGTTTCCTAAGCAGAGTTGAACTAGATATGGCCCGTGTGTGTAGGAAGCACAGTTCTTTTGTTCTGAGCAAGCTCACTGTTCGTACACCACAGGAAACACAGTAGAGTAGAAGGCTGCTCTTTTCTCAAAAGAAGAGTGTGTTTCTTGTAAGGCGATCTAGCGTTTGTTTCCCAGTCCTAAATGGAGTTGAATCACATGCAGTTTCTGGTCCTATGAGCAAGAGTTGGTTTCTGGTAAGAAGAGTCACTATTGTGCTCCCCTTGCCATACACAGTGCAAATAGCACCTGTGTCTGTTCCCAGCAAGTACAGTGTATTGGAATGAAGAGGAGCTACTGTTCTTGTCGGTTTCCTAAGCAGAGTTGAATTAGATATGGCCCGTGTGTGTAGGAAGCACAGTTTTTTTGTTCTGAGCAACCTCACTGTTCTGGCCCTATTGGAAACACAGTAGATTAGAAGAGTGCTCTTTTCTCAAAAGCAGAGTGGGTTTATTGTAAGGCGAGCTAGTGTTTGTTTCCCAGTCCTAAATGGAGTTGAATCACATGCAGTTTTTGGTCCTACGAGCAAGAGTTGTTTTCTGGTAAGGAAAGTCACTATTGCGCTCCCATTGCCATACACATTGCAAATAGGACTCGCGTCTGTTCCCAGCAAGTACAGTGTATTGGACTGAAGAGGATCTACTGTTCTTGTCATTTTCCTAAGCAGAGTTGAACTAGATATGGCCCGTGTGTGTAGGAAGCTCAGTTCTTTTGTTCTGAGCAAGCTCACTGTTCTTTACCTATAGGAAACACAGTAGAGTAGAAGAGTGCTCTTTTCTCAAAAGCAGAGTGTGTTTCTTGTAAGGCGAGGTAGCGTTTGTTTCCCAGTCCTAAATGGAGTTGAATCACATGCAGTTTCTGGTCCTACGAGCAAAGGTTTTTTTCTGGTTAGAAGGGTCCCTATTGCCCTCCCATTGTCACAGACAGGGCAAATAGCATTGGCGTCTGTTTCCAGCAAGTACAGTGTATTGGACTGAAGAGGAGCTATTGTTCTTGTAAGTTTCCTAAGCAGAATTGAACTAGATATGGCCGTGTGTGTACAAGCACGGTTCTTTTTTTCTCAGCAAGCTCATTATTTTGGCTCTATAGGAAACACAGTAGAGTAGAAGAGTGATCTTTTCTCTAAAGCAGAGTGTGTTTCTTGTAAGGCGAGCTAGCGTTTGTTTCCCAGTCCTAAATGGAGTTGAATCACATGCAGTTTTTGTCCAATGAGCAAGAATTGTTTTATGGTAAGGAAAATCACTATTGCGCTCCCATTGCCATACACAGTGCAAAAAGCACTCGCGTCTGTTCCCAGCAAGTACAGTATATTGGACTGAAGAGGATCTACTGTTCTTGTCATTTTCCTAAGCAGAGTTGAACTAGATATGGCCCGTCGGTGTAGGAAGCACAGGTCTTTGGTTCTGAGCAAGCTACTGTTCGGACCCCATAGGAAAAACAGTAGAGTAGAAGACTGCTCTTTTCTCACAAGCAGAGTGTGTTTCTTGTAAGGCGAGCTAGCGTTTGTTTCCCAGTCCTAAATGGAGTTGAATCACATGCAGTTTCTGGTTCTACGAGCAAGAGTTGTTTTCTGGTAAGAAGAGTCAGTATTGCGCTCCCATTGTCATACACAGGGCAAATAGCACTGGCGTCTGTTCCAGCATGTACAGTGTATTTGACTGAAGAGGAGCTACTGTTCTTGTCATTTTCCTAAGCAGAATTGAACTAGATATGGCCGCATGTGTAGGAAGCACAGTTCTTTTGTTCTGAGCAACCTCACTGTTGTGGCCCTATAGGAAACACAGTAGAGTTGAAGAGTGCTCTTTTCTCAAAAGCAGAGTTTGTTTCTTGTAATGTGAGCTAGCGTTTGTTTCTCAGTCCTAAATGGAGTTGAATCACACCCAGGTTTTGGTCCTACGAGCAAGAGTTGTTTTTTGGTAAGGAAAGTCACTATTGCGCTCCCATTGCCATACACAGTGCAAATAGCACTCGCGTCTGTTCCCAGCATGTACAGTGTATTGGTCTGAAGAGGAGCTACTGTTCTTGTCAGTTTCATAAGCAGAATTGAACTAGATATGGCCATATGTGTAGGAAGCACAGTTCTTTTGTTCTGAGCAAGCTCACTGTTCGGACCCCATAGGAAAAACAGTAGAGTAGAAGACTGCTCTTTTCTCAAGAGCAGAGTGTGTTTCTTGTAAGGCGAGCTAGCATTTGATTCCCAGTCCTAAATGGAGTTGAATCACATGCAGTTTCTGGTCCTACGAGCATGAGTTGTTTTCTGGTAAGAAGAGTCAATATTGTGCTCCCATTGTCATACACAGTGCAAATAGCACCTGTGTCTGTTCCCAGCAAGTACAGTGTATTGGACGGAAGAGGAGCTACTGTTCTTGTCAGTTTCCTAAGCAGAGTTGAACTAGATATGGGCCGTGTGTGTAGGAAGCACAGTTCTTTTGTTCTGAGCAAGCTCACTGTTCGTACACCACAGGAAACACAGTAGAGTAGAAGGCTGCTCTTTTCTCAAAAGAAGAGTGTGTTTCTTGTAAGGCGATCTAGCGTTTGTTTCCCAGTCCTATATGGAGTTGAATCACATGCATTTTCTGGTCCTATGAGCAAAGGTTTTTTTCTGGTTAGCTGAGTCCCTATTGCCCTCCCATTGTCACACACAGGGCAAATAGCACTGGCGTCTCTTCCCAGCAAGTACAGTGTATTGGACTGAAGAGGAGCTACTGTTCTTGTAAGTTTCCTAAGCAGAATTGAACTAGATATGGCCGTGTGTGTACAAGCACTGTTCTTTTTTTCTCAGCAAGCTCACTGTTTGGACCCCATAGGAAACACAGTAGAGTAGAAGACTGCTCTTTTCTCAAGAGCAGAGTGTGTTTCTTGTAAGGTGAGCTAGCGTTTGTTTCCCAGTCCTAAATGGAGTTGAATCACATGCAGTTTCTGGTCCCACGTGCAAGAGTTGTTTTCTGGTAAGAAGAGTCAATATTGCGCTCCCATTGTCATACACAGTGCAAATAGCACTCGCGTCTGTTCCCAGCAAGTACAGTGTATTGGACGGAAGAGGAGCTACTGTTCTTGTCAGTTTCCTAAGCAGAGTTGAACTAGATATGGCCCGTGTGTGTAGGAAGCACAGTTCTTTTGTTCTGAGCAAGCTCACTGTTCGTACCCCACAGGAAACACAGTAGAGTAGAAGGCTGCTCTTTTCTCAAAAGCAGAGTGTGTTTCTTGTAAGGCGAGCTAGTGTTTGTTTTCCAGTCCTAAATGGAGTTGAATCACATGCAGTTTTTGGTCCTACGAGCAAGAGTTGTTTTCTGGTAAGGAAATCACGATTGTGCTCCCATTGCCATACACATTGCAAATAGGACTAGCGTCTGTTCCCACCAAGTACAATGTATTGGACTGAAGAGGATCTACTGTTCTTGTCATTTTCCTAAGCAGAGTTGAAATAGATATGGCCCGTGTGTGTAGGAAGCACCGTTCTTTTCTTCTGAGCAAGCTCACTGTTCTTTACCTATAGGAAACACAGTAGAGTAGAAGAGTGCTCTTTTCTCAAAAGCAGAGTGTGTTTCTTATAAGGCGACATAGCGTTTGTTTCCCAGTCCTAAATGGAGTTGAATCACATGCAGTTTCTGGTCCTACGAGCAAGAGTTTTTTTCTGGTTAGAAGTGTCACTATTGCCCTCCCATTGTCACACACAGGGCAAATAGCACTGGCGACTGTTCCCAGCAAGTACAGTGTATTGGACTGAAGAGGAGCTACTGTTCTTGTAAGTTTCCTAAGCAGAATTGAACTAGATATGGCCGTGTGTGTACAAGCACTGTTCTTTTTTTCTCAGCAATCTCACTGTTTTGGCTCTATAGGAAACACAGTAGAGTAGAAGAGTGATCTTTTCTCTAAAGCAGAGTGTGTTTCTTGTAAGGCGAGCTAGCGTTTGTTTCCCAGTCCTAAATGGAGTTGAATCAAATGCAGTTTTTGGTCCTACGAGCAAGAATTGTTTTATGGTAAGGAAAATCACTATTGCGCTCCCATTGTCATACACAGTGCAAAAAGCACTCGCGTCTGTTCCCAGCAAGTACAGTGAATTGGACTGAGGAGGAGATAATGTTCTTGTCAGTTTTCTAAGCAGAGTTGAACTAGATATGGCCCGTGTGTTTAGGAAGCACAGTTTTTTTGTTCTGAGCAAGCTCACCGTTCGGACCCCATAGGAAACACAGTAGAGAAGAAGAGTGCTCTTTCTCAAAAGCAGAGGGTGTTTCTTGTAAGGCGAGATAGCGTTTGTTTCCCAGTCAGAAATGGAGTTGAATCACATGCAGGTTCTTGTCCTACGAGCAAGATGTGTTTTCTGGTAAGAAGAGTCACTATTACGCTCCCATTGTCATACACAGGGCAAATAGTACTGGCGTCTGTTCCCGGCATGTACAATGTATTGGACTGAAGAGGAGCTACTGTTCTTGTAAGTTTCCTAAGCAGAATTGAACTAGATATGGCGGTATGTGTTGGAAGCACAGTTCTTTTGTTCTGAACAAGCTCACTGATCTGGCCCTATAGGAAACACAGTAGAGTAGAAGAGTGCTCTTTTCTCAAAAGCAGAGAGTGTTTCTTCTAATGTGAGCTAGCGTTTGTTTCTCAGTCCTAAATGGAGTTGAATCACGTCCAGTTTTTGGTCCTATGAGCAAGAGTTGTTTTTTGGTAAGGAAAGTCACTATTGCGCTCCCATTGCCATACACAGTGCAAATCGCACTCGCGTCTGTTCCCAGCAAGTACAGTGTATTGGACTGAAAAGGAGCTACTGTTCTTGTCAGTTTCCTAAGCAGAATTGAACTAGATATGGCCGTGTGTGTACAAGCACTGTTCTTTTGTTCTCAGCAAGATCACTGTTTTGGCTCTATAGGAAACACTGTAGAGTAAAAGAGTGATCTTTTCTCTAAAGCAGAGTGTGTTTCTTGTAGGCGAACTAGCATTTGTTTCCCAGTCCTAAATGGAGTTGAATCACATGCAGTTTTTTTCCTACGAGCAAGAATTGTTTTATGGTAAGGAAAATCACTATTGCGCTCCCATTGCCATACACAGTGCAAAAAGCACTCGCGTCTGTTCCCAGCAAGTACAGTGAATTGGACTGAAGAGGAGATACTGTTCTTGTCAGTTTTCTAAGCATAGTTGAACTAGATATGGCCCGTGTGTACGAAGCACAATTCTTTTGTTCTGAGCAAGCTCACTGTTCGGACCCAATAGGTAACACAGTAGAGTAGAAGACTGCTCTTTTCTCAAGAGCAGAGTGTGTTTCTTGTAAGGCGAGCTAACGTTTGTTTCCCAGTCCTAAATGGAGTTGAATCACATGCAGTTTTTGGTCCTACGAGCAAGAATTGTTTAATTGTAAGGAAAGTCACTATTGCGCTCCCATTGCCATACACAGTGCAAATAGCACTCGCATTTGTTCCCAGCATGTGCAGTGTATTGGACTGAAGAGGAGCTACTGTTCTTGTCAGTTTCCTAAGCAGAATTGAACTAGATATGGCCATATGTGTAGGAAGCACAGTTCTTTTGTTCTGAGCAAGTTCACTGTTCGGACCGCATAGGAAACACAGTAGAGTAGAAGACTGCTCTTTTCTCAAAAGCAGAGTGTGTTTCTTGTAAGGCGAGCTAGCGTTTGTTTCCCACTCCTAAATGGAGTTGAATCACATGCAGTTTCTGGTTCTAGGAGCAAGAGTTGTTTTTTGGTAAGGAGAGTCAGTATTGTGCTCCCATTGTCATACACAGGGCAAATAGCACTGGCGTCTGTTCCCAGCATGTACAGTGTATTTCACTGAAGAGGAGCTACTGTTCTTGTCAGTTTCCTAAGCAGAATTGAACTAGATATGGCGGTATGTGTTGGAAGCACAGTTCTTTTGTTCTGAACAAGCTCACTGATCTGGCCCTATAGGAAACACAGTAGAGTAGAAGAGTGCTCTTTTCTCAAAAGCAGAGTGTGTTTCTTGTAATGTGAGCTAGCGTTTGTTTCCCAGTCCTAAATGGAGTTGAATCATATCCAGGTTCTGGTCCTACGAGCAAGAGTTTTTTTCTGGTTAGAAGAGTCACAATTGCCCTCCCATTGTCACACACAGGGCAAATAGCACTGGCGTCTTTTCCCAGCAAGTACAGTGTATTGGACTGAAGAGGAGCTACTGTTCTTGTAAGTTTCCTAAGCAGAATTGAACTAGATATGGCCATGTGTGTACAAGCACTGTTCTTTTGTTCTCAGCAAGCTCACTGTTTTGGCACTATAGGAAACACAGTAGAGTAGAAGAGTGCTCTTTTCTCAAAAGCAGAGTGTGTTTCTTGTAATGCGAGCTAGCGTTTGATTCCCAGTCCTAAATTGAGTTGAAACACATGCAGTTTTTGGTCCTACGAGCAAGAGTTGTTTTCTGGTAAGAAGAGTCACTATTGTGCTCCCATTTCCATACACAGTGCAAATAGCACTTGCGTCTGTTCCCAGCAAGTACAGTGTATTGGACTGAAGAGGAGCTACTCTTCTTGTCAGTTTCCTAAGCAGAGTTGAACTAGATATGGCCCGTGTGTGTAGGAAGCACAGTTCTTTTGTTCTGAGCAAGCTTACTGTTCGGACCCGATAGGAAACACAGTAGAGTAGAAGAGTGCTCTTTTCTCAAAAGCAGAGTGTGTTTCTTGTAAGGCGAGCTAGCGTTTGTTTCACAGTCCTAAATGGAGTTGATTCACATGCAGTTTCTGGTCCTACGAGCAAGAGTTGTTTTCTGGTATGAAGAGTCACTATTGCCCTCCCATTGTCACCCACAGGGCAAATAGCACTAGCATCTGTTCCCAGCATGTTCAGTGTATTGGACTGAAGAGTATCTACTGTTCTTGTCAGTTTCATAAGCAGAGTTGAACTAGATATGGGCCGTTTGTGTAGGAAGTACAGTTCTTTTTTTCTTAGCAAGCTCACTGTTCTGGCACTATAGGAAACACAGTAGAGTAGAAGAGTGCTCTTTTATCAAAATCAGAGTGTGTTTCTTGTAATGCGAGCTAGCGTTTGTTTCCCATTCCTAAATGGAGTTGAGTCACATGCAGTTTTTGGTCCTATGAGCAAGAGTTGTTTTCTGGTAAGAAGAGTCACTATTGCGCTCCCATTGCCATACACAGTGCAAATAGCACTAGCGTCTGTTCCCAGCAAGTACAGTGTATTGGACTGAAGAGGAGCTACTGTTCTTGTAAGTTTCCTAAGCAGAATTGAACTAGATATGGCCGTGTGTGTACAAGCACTGTTCTTTTGTTCTCAGCAAGCTCACTGTTTTCGCACTATAGGAAACACAGTAGAGTAGAAGAGTGCTCTTTTCTCAAAAGCAGAGTGTGTTTCTTGTAATGCGAGCTAGCGTTTGATTCCCAGTCCTAAATTGAGTTGAAACACATGCAGTTTTTGGTCCTACGAGTAAGAGTTGTTTTCTGGTAAGAAGAGTCACTATTGTGCTCCCATTTCCATACACAGTGCAAATAGCAGTAGCGTCTGTTCCCAGCAAGTACAGTGTATTGGACTGAAGAGGAGCTACTCTTCTTGTCAGTTTCCTAAGCAGAGTTGAACTAGATATGGCCCGTGTGTGTAGGAAGCACAGTTCTTTTGTTCTGAACAAGCTCACTGTTCGGACCCCATAGGAAACACAGTAGAGTAGAAGACTGCTCTTTTCTCAAAAGCAGAGTGTGTTTCTTGTAAGGCGAGCTAGCGTTTGTTTCCCAGTCCTAAATGGAGTTGATTCACATTCATTTTCTGGCCTACGAGCAAGAGTTGTTTTCTGGTAAGAAGAGTCACTATTGTGCTCCCATTGTCATACACAGTGCAAATAGCACTCGCGTCTGTTCCCAGCATGTACAGTGTATTGGACTGAAGAGGAGCTACTGTTCTTGTCAGTTTCCTAAGCAGAATTGAACTAGATATGGCTGTATTTGTAGGAAGCACAGTTTTTTGTTCTGAACAAGCTCACTGTTCTGGCCCTATAGGAAACACAGTAGAGTAGAAGAGTGCTCTTTTCTCAAAAGCAGAGTGTTTTTCTTGTAATGTGTGCTAGCGTTTGTTTCTCAGTCCTAAATGGAGTTGAACCACATCCAGTTTTTGGTCCTACGAGCAAGAGTTGTTTTGTGGTAAAGAAAGTCACTATTGCGCTCCCATTATCATACACAGTGCAAATAGCACTGGCGTCTGTTCCCAGCATGTACAGTGTATTGGACTGAAGAGGAGCTACTGTTCTTGTCAGTTTCCTAAGCAGAACTGAACTAGATATGGCCCTATGTGTAGGAAGCACAGTTCTTTTGTTCTGAGCAACCTCACTGTTCAGACCCCATAGGAAACACAGTAGAGTAGAAGACTGCTCTTTTCTCAAGAGCAGAGTGTGTTTCTTGTAAGGCGAGCTGGCGTTTGTTTCCCAGTCATAAATGGAGTTGAATCACATGCAGTTTCTGGTCCTACGAGGAAGAGTTGTTTTCTGGTAAGAAGAGTCACTATTGCGCTCCCATTGCCATACACAGGGCAAATAGCACTGGCGTCTGTTCCCAGCAAGTACAGTGTATTGGACTGAAGAGGAGCTACTGTTCTTGTAAGTTTCCTAAGCAGAATTGAACTAGATATGGCCGTGTGTGTACAAGCACTGTTCTTTTGTTCTCAGCAAGCTCACTGTTTTGGCTCTATAGGAAACACTGTAGAGTAGAAGAGTGATCTTGTCTCTAAAGCAGAGTGTGTTTCTTGTAAGGCAAGCTATCGTTTGTTTCCCAGTCCTAAATGGAGTTGAAACACATGCAGTTTTTGGTCCTACGAGCAAGAGTTGTTTTCTGGTAAGAAGAGTCACTATTGTGCTCCCATTTCCATACACAGTGCAAATAGCAGTAGCGTCTGTTCCCAGCAAGTACAGTGTATTGGACTGAAGAGGAGCTACTCTTCTTGTCAGTTTCCTAAGCAGAGTTGAACTAGATATGGCCCGTGTGTGTAGGAAGCACAGTTCTTTTGTTCTGAGCAAGCTCACTGTTCGGACCCCATAGGAAACACAGTAGAGTAGAAGAGTGCTCTTTTCTCAAAAGCAGAGTGTGTTTCTTGTAAGGCGAGCTAGCGTTTGTTTCACAGTCCTAAATGGAGTTGATTCACATGCAGTTTCTGGTCCTACGAGCAAGAGTTGTTTTCTGGTATGAAGAGTCACTATTGCCCTCCCATTGTCACCCACAGGGCAAATAGCACTAGCATCTGTTCCCAGCATGTTCAGTGTATTGGACTGAAGAGTATCTACTGTTCTTGTCAGTTTCATAAGCAGAGTTGAACTAGATATGGGCCGTTTGTGTAGGAAGTACAGTTCTTTTTTTCTTAGCAAGCTCACTGTTCTGGCACTATAGGAAACACAGTAGAGTAGAAGAGTGCTCTTTTATCAAAATCAGAGTGTGTTTCTTGTAATGCGAGCTAGCGTTTGTTTCCCATTCCTAAATGGAGTTGAGTCACATGCAGTTTTTGGTCCTATGAGCAAGAGTTGTTTTCTGGTAAGAAGAGTCACTATTGCGCTCCCATTGCCATACACAGTGCAAATAGCACTAGCGTCTGTTCCCAGCAAGTACAGTGTATTGGACTGAAGAGGAGCTACTGTTCTTGTAAGTTTCCTAAGCAGAATTGAACTAGATATGGCCGTGTGTGTACAAGCACTGTTCTTTTGTTCTCAGCAAGCTCACTGTTTTCGCACTATAGGAAACACAGTAGAGTAGAAGAGTGCTCTTTTCTCAAAAGCAGAGTGTGTTTCTTGTAATGCGAGCTAGCGTTTGATTCCCAGTCCTAAATTGAGTTGAAACACATGCAGTTTTTGGTCCTACGAGTAAGAGTTGTTTTCTGGTAAGAAGAGTCACTATTGTGCTCCCATTTCCATACACAGTGCAAATAGCAGTAGCGTCTGTTCCCAGCAAGTACAGTGTATTGGACTGAAGAGGAGCTACTCTTCTTGTCAGTTTCCTAAGCAGAGTTGAACTAGATATGGCCCGTGTGTGTAGGAAGCACAGTTCTTTTGTTCTGAACAAGCTCACTGTTCGGACCCCATAGGAAACACAGTAGAGTAGAAGACTGCTCTTTTCTCAAAAGCAGAGTGTGTTTCTTGTAAGGCGAGCTAGCGTTTGTTTCCCAGTCCTAAATGGAGTTGATTCACATTCATTTTCTGGCCTACGAGCAAGAGTTGTTTTCTGGTAAGAAGAGTCACTATTGTGCTCCCATTGTCATACACAGTGCAAATAGCACTCGCGTCTGTTCCCAGCATGTACAGTGTATTGGACTGAAGAGGAGCTACTGTTCTTGTCAGTTTCCTAAGCAGAATTGAACTAGATATGGCTGTATTTGTAGGAAGCACAGTTTTTTGTTCTGAACAAGCTCACTGTTCTGGCCCTATAGGAAACACAGTAGAGTAGAAGAGTGCTCTTTTCTCAAAAGCAGAGTGTGTTTCTTGTAATGTGTGCTAGCGTTTGTTTCTCAGTCCTAAATGGAGTTGAACCACATCCAGTTTTTGGTCCTACGAGCAAGAGTTGTTTTGTGGTAAAGAAAGTCACTATTGCGCTCCCATTATCATACACAGTGCAAATAGCACTGGCGTCTGT
The DNA here is from genome assembly GCF_949786415.1 of Peromyscus eremicus. Lineage (NCBI taxonomy): Eukaryota > Metazoa > Chordata > Mammalia > Rodentia > Cricetidae > Peromyscus > Peromyscus eremicus. The sequence continues at coordinate 145,148 of NW_026735020.1, read as the reverse complement.
TCCCAGCATGTACAGTGTATTGGACTGAAGAGGAGCTACTGTTCTTGTCAGTTTCCTAAGCAGAACTGAACTAGATATGGCCCTATGTGTAGGAAGCACAGTTCTTTTGTTCTGAGCAACCTCACTGTTCAGACCCCATAGGAAACACAGTAGAGTAGAAGACTGCTCTTTTCTCAAGAGCAGAGTGTGTTTCTTGTAAGGCGAGCTGGCGTTTGTTTCCCAGTCATAAATGGAGTTGAATCACATGCAGTTTCTGGTCCTACGAGGAAGAGTTGTTTTCTGGTAAGAAGAGTCACTATTGCGCTCCCATTGCCATACACAGGGCAAATAGCACTGGCGTCTGTTCCCAGCAAGTACAGTGTATTGGACTGAAGAGGAGCTACTGTTCTTGTAAGTTTCCTAAGCAGAATTGAACTAGATATGGCCGTGTGTGTACAAGCACTGTTCTTTTGTTCTCAGCAAGCTCACTGTTTTGGCTCTATAGGAAACACTGTAGAGTAGAAGAGTGATCTTGTCTCTAAAGCAGAGTGTGTTTCTTGTAAGGCAAGCTATCGTTTGTTTCCCAGTCCTAAATGGAGTTGAAACACATGCAGTTTTTGGTCCTACGAGCAAGAGTTGTTTTCTGGTAAGAAGAGTCACTATTGTGCTCCCATTTCCATACACAGTGCAAATAGCAGTAGCGTCTGTTCCCAGCAAGTACAGTGTATTGGACTGAAGAGGAGCTACTCTTCTTGTCAGTTTCCTAAGCAGAGTTGAACTAGATATGGCCCGTGTGTGTAGGAAGCACAGTTCTTTTGTTCTGAGCAAGCTCACTGTTCGGACCCCATAGGAAACACAGTAGAGTAGAAGAGTGCTCTTTTCTCAAAAGCAGAGTGTGTTTCTTGTAAGGCGAGCTAGCGTTTGTTTCACAGTCCTAAATGGAGTTGATTCACATGCAGTTTCTGGTCCTACGAGCAAGAGTTGTTTTCTGGTATGAAGAGTCACTATTGCCCTCCCATTGTCACCCACAGGGCAAATAGCACTAGCATCTGTTCCCAGCATGTTCAGTGTATTGGACTGAAGAGTATCTACTGTTCTTGTCAGTTTCATAAGCAGAGTTGAACTAGATATGGGCCGTTTGTGTAGGAAGTACAGTTCTTTTTTTCTTAGCAAGCTCACTGTTCTGGCACTATAGGAAACACAGTAGAGTAGAAGAGTGCTCTTTTATCAAAATCAGAGTGTGTTTCTTGTAATGCGAGCTAGCGTTTGTTTCCCATTCCTAAATGGAGTTGAGTCACATGCAGTTTTTGGTCCTATGAGCAAGAGTTGTTTTCTGGTAAGAAGAGTCACTATTGCGCTCCCATTGCCATACACAGTGCAAATAGCACTAGCGTCTGTTCCCAGCAAGTACAGTGTATTGGACTGAAGAGGAGCTACTGTTCTTGTAAGTTTCCTAAGCAGAATTGAACTAGATATGGCCGTGTGTGTACAAGCACTGTTCTTTTGTTCTCAGCAAGCTCACTGTTTTCGCACTATAGGAAACACAGTAGAGTAGAAGAGTGCTCTTTTCTCAAAAGCAGAGTGTGTTTCTTGTAATGCGAGCTAGCGTTTGATTCCAGTCCTAAATTGAGTTGAAACACATGCAGTTTTTGGTCCTACGAGTAAGAGTTGTTTTCTGGTAAGAAGAGTCACTATTGTGCTCCCATTTCCATACACAGTGCAAATAGCAGTAGCGTCTGTTCCCAGCAAGTACAGTGTATTGGACTGAAGAGGAGCTACTCTTCTTGTCAGTTTCCTAAGCAGAGTTGAACTAGATATGGCCCGTGTGTGTAGGAAGCACAGTTCTTTTGTTCTGAACAAGCTCACTGTTCGGACCCCATAGGAAACACAGTAGAGTAGAAGACTGCTCTTTTCTCAACAGCAGAGTGTGTTTCTTGTAAGGCGAGCTAGCGTTTGTTTCCCAGTCCTAAATGGAGTTGATTCACATTCATTTTCTGGCCTACGAGCAAGAGTTGTTTTCTGGTAAGAAGAGTCACTATTGTGCTCCCATTGTCATACACAGTGCAAATAGCACTCGCGTCTGTTCCCAGCATGTACAGTGTATTGGACTGAAGAGGAGCTACTGTTCTTGTCAGTTTCCTAAGCAGAATTGAACTAGATATGGCTGTATTTGTAGGAAGCACAGTTTTTTGTTCTGAACAAGCTCACTGTTCTGGCCCTATAGGAAACACAGTAGAGTAGAAGAGTGCTCTTTTCTCAAAAGCAGAGTGTTTTTCTTGTAATGTGTGCTAGCGTTTGTTTCTCAGTCCTAAATGGAGTTGAACCACATCCAGTTTTTGGTCCTACGAGCAAGAGTTGTTTTGTGGTAAAGAAAGTCACTATTGCGCTCCCATTATCATACACAGTGCAAATAGCACTGGCGTCTGTTCCCAGCATGTACAGTGTATTGGACTGAAGAGGAGCTACTGTTCTTGTCAGTTTCCTAAGCAGAACTGAACTAGATATGGCCCTATGTGTAGGAAGCACAGTTCTTTTGTTCTGAGCAACCTCACTGTTCAGACCCCATAGGAAACACAGTAGAGTAGAAGACTGCTCTTTTCTCAAGAGCAGAGTGTGTTTCTTGTAAGGCGAGCTGGCGTTTGTTTCCCAGTCATAAATGGAGTTGAATCACATGCAGTTTCTGGTCCTACGAGGAAGAGTTGTTTTCTGGTAAGAAGAGTCACTATTGCGCTCCCATTGCCATACACAGGGCAAATAGCACTGGCGTCTGTTCCAGCAAGTACAGTGTATTGGACTGAAGAGGAGCTACTGTTCTTGTAAGTTTCCTAAGCAGAATTGAACTAGATATGGCCGTGTGTGTACAAGCACTGTTCTTTTGTTCTCAGCAAGCTCACTGTTTTGGCTCTATAGGAAACACTGTAGAGTAGAAGAGTGATCTTGTCTCTAAAGCAGAGTGTGTTTCTTGTAAGGCAAGCTATCGTTTGTTTCCCAGTCCTAAATGGAGTTGAAACACATGCAGTTTTTGGTCCTACGAGCAAGAGTTGTTTTCTGGTAAGAAGAGTCACTATTGTGCTCCCATTTCCATACACAGTGCAAATAGCAGTAGCGTCTGTTCCCAGCAAGTACAGTGTATTGGACTGAAGAGGAGCTACTCTTCTTGTCAGTTTCCTAAGCAGAGTTGAACTAGATATGGCCCGTGTGTGTAGGAAGCACAGTTCTTTTGTTCTGAGCAAGCTCACTGTTCGGACCCCATAGGAAACACAGTAGAGTAGAAGACTGCTCTTTTCTCAAAAGCAGAGTGTGTTTCTTGTAAGGCGAGCTAGCGTTTGTTTCCCAGTCCTAAATGGAGTTGAATCACATGCAGTTTGTGGTTCTACGAGCAAGAGTTGTTTTCTGGTAAGAAGAGTCAGTATTTCGCTCCCATTGTCATACACAGGGCAAATAGCACTGGCCTCTGTTCCCAGCATGTACAGTGTATTTGACTGGAGAGGAGCTACTGTTCTTGTCAGTTTCCTAAGAGGAATTGAACAAGATATGGCCGTATGTGTAGGAGGCACAGTTCTTTTGTTCTGAGCAAGCTCACTGTTGTGGCCCTATAGGAAACACAGTAGAGTAGAAGAGTGCTCTTTTCTCAAAAGCAGAGTGTGTTTCTTGTAATGTGAGCTAGCGTTTGTTTCCCAGTCCTAAATGGAGTTGAATCACATCCAGGTTCTGGTCCTACGAGCAAGAGTTTTTTTCTGGTTAGAAGAGTCACAATTGCCCTCCCATTGTCACACACAGGGCAAATAGCACTGGCGTCTTTTCCCAGCAAGTACAGTGTATTGGACTGAAGAGGAGCTACTGTTCTTGTAAGTTTCCTAAGCAGAATTGAACTAGATATGGCCATGTGTGTACAAGCACTGTTCTTTTGTTCTCAGCAAGCTCACTGTTTTGGCACTATAGGAAACACAGTAGAGTAGAAGAGTGCTCTTTTCTCAAAAGCAGAGTGTGTTTCTTGTAATGCGAGCTAGCATTTGATTCCCAGTCCTAAATTGAGTTGAAACACATGCAGTTTTTGGTCCTACGAGCAAGAGTTGTTTTCTGGTAAAGGGAGTCACTATTGTGCTCCCATTTCCATACACAGTGCAAATAGCACTTGCGTCTGTTCCCAGCAAGTACAGTGTATTGGACTGAAGAGGAGCTACTCTTCTTGTCAGTTTCCTAAGCAGAGTTGAACTAGATATGGCCCGTGTGTGTAGGAAGCACAGTTCTTTTGTTCTGAGCAAGCTTACTGTTCGGACCCCATAGGAAACACAGTAGAGTAGAAGAGTGCTCTTTTCTCTAAAGCAGAGTGTGTTTCTTGTAAGGCGAGCTAGCGTTTGTTTCCCAGTCCTAAATGGAGTTGAATCAAACGCAGTTTTTGGTCCTACGAGCAAGAATTGTTTTATGGTAAGGAAAATCACTATTGCGCTCCCATTGTCATACACAGTGCAAAAAGCACTCGCCTCTGTTCCCAGCAAGTACAGTGAATTGGACTGAGGAGGAGATAATGTTCTTGTCAGTTTTCTAAGCAGAGTTGAACTAGATATGGCCCGTGTGTTTAGGAAGCACAGTTCTTTTGTTCTGAGCAAGCTCACCGTTCGGACCCCATAGGAAACACAGTAGAGAAGAAGAGTGCTCTTTCTCAAAAGCAGAGGGTGTTTCTTGTAAGGCGAGATAGTGTTTGTTTCCCAGTCCTAAATGGAGTTGAATCACATGCAGGTTCTTGTCCTACGAGCAAGATGTGTTTTCTGGTAAGAAGAGTCACTATTACGCTCCCATTGTCATACACAGGGCAAATAGCACTGGCGTCTGTTCCCGGCATGTACAGTGTATTGGACTGAAGAGGAGCTACTGTTCTTGTAAGTTTCCTAAGCAGAATTGAACTAGATATGGCGGTATGTGTTGGAAGCACAGTTCTTTTGTTCTGAACAAGCTCACTGATCTGGCCCTATAGGAAACACAGTAGAGTAGAAGAGTGCTCTTTTCTCAAAAGCAGAGTGTGTTTCTTCTAATGTGAGCTAGCGTTTGTTTCTCAGTCCTAAATGGAGTTGAATCACGTCCAGTTTTTGGTCCTATGAGCAAGAGTTGTTTTTTGGTAAGGAAAGTCACTATTGCGCTCCCATTGCCATACACAGTGCAAATCGCACTCGCGTCTGTTCCCAGCAAGTACAGTGTATTGGACTGAAGAGGAGCTACTGTTCTTGTCAGTTTCCTAAGCAGAATTGAACTAGATATGGCCGTGTGTGTACAAGCACTGTTCTTTTGTTCTCAGCAAGATCACTGTTTTGGCTCTATAGGAAACACTGTAGAGTAAAAGAGTGATCTTTTCTCTAAAGCAGAGTGTGTTTCTTGTAGGCGAACTAGCATTTGTTTCCCAGTCCTAAATGGAGTTGATTCACATGCAGTTTTTTTCCTACGAGCAAGAATTGTTTTATGGTAAGGAAAATCACTATTGCGCTCCCATTGCCATACACAGTGCAAAAAGCACTCGCGTCTGTTCCCAGCAAGTACAGTGAATTGGACTGAAGAGGAGATACTGTTCTTGTCAGTTTTCTAAGCATAGTTGAACTAGATATGGCCCGTGTGTACGAAGCACAATTCTTTTGTTCTGAGCAAGCTCACTGTTCGGACCCAATAGGAAACACAGTAGAGTAGAAGACTGCTCTTTTCTCAAGAGCAGAGTGTGTTTCTTGTAAGGCGAGCTAGCGTTTGTTTCCCAGTCCTAAATGGAGTTGAATCACATGCAGTTTTTGGTCCTACGAGCAAGAATTGTTTAATTGTAAGGAAAGTCACTATTGCGCTCCCATTGCCTTACACAGTGCAAATAGCACTCGCGTTTGTTCCCAGCATGTACAGTGTATTGGACTGAAGAGGAGCTACTGTTCTTGTCAGTTTCCTAAGCAGAATTGAACTAGATATGGCCATATGTGTAGGAAGCACAGTTCTTTTGTTCTGAGCAAGTTCACTGTTCGGACCGCATAGGAAACACAGTAGAGTAGAAGACTGCTCTTTTCTCAAAAGCAGAGTGTGTTTCTTGTAAGGCGAGCTAGCGTTTGTTTCCCAGTCCTAAATGGAGTTGAATCACATGCAGTTTCTGGTTCTAGGAGCAAGAGTTGTTTTCTGGTAAGGAGAGTCAGTAATGCGCTCCCATTGTCATACACAGGGCAAATAGCACTGGCGTCTGTTCCCAGCATGTACAGTGTATTTCACTGAAGAGGAGCTACTGTTCTTGTCAGTTTCCTAATTAGAATTGAACTAGATATGGCCGTATGCGTAGGAAGCACAGTTCTTTGTTCTGAACAAGCTCACTGTTCTGGCCCTATAGGAAACACAGTAGAGTAGAAGAGTGCTCTTTTCTCAAAAGCAGAGTGTGTTTCTTGTAATGTGAGCTAGCGTTTGTTTCTCAGTCCTAAATGGAGTTGAATCACATCCAGTTTTTGGTCCTACGAGCAAGAGATGTTTTTTGGTAAAGAAAGTCACTATTGAGCTCCCATTGCCATACACAGTGCAAATAGCACTCGCGTCTGTTCCCAGCATGTACAGTGTATTGGACTGAAGAGCAGCTACTGTTCTTGTCAATTTCCTAAGCAGAATTGAACTAGATATGGCCGTATGTGTAGGAAGCACAGTTCTTTTGTTCTGAGCAAGCTCACTGTTTGGACCCCATAGGAAACACAGTAGAGTAGAAGAGTGCTCTTTTCTCAAAAGCAGAGTGTGTTTCTTGTAAGGCGAGATAGCGTTTGTTTCCCAGTCCTAAATGGAGTTGAATCACATGCAGTTTCTGGTCCTACGAGCAAGAGTTTTCTTCTGGTTAGAAGAGTCACTATTGCCCTCCCATTGTCACACACAGGGCAAATAGCACTGGCGTCTGTTCCCAGCAAGTACAGTGTATTGGACTGAAGAGGAGCTACTGTTCTTGTAAGTTTCCTAAGCAGAATTGAACTAGATATGGCGGTATGTGTTGGAAGCACAGTTCTTTTGTTCTGAACAAGCTCACTGATCTGGCCCTATAGGAAACACAGTAGAGTAGAAGAGTGCTCTTTTCTCAAAAGCAGAGTGTGTTTCTTCTAATGTGAGCTAGCGTTTCTTTCTCAGTTTTAAATGGAGTTGAATCACGTCCAGTTTTTGGTCCTATGAGCAAGAGTTGTTTTTTGGTAAGGAAAGTCACTATTGCGCTCCCATTGCCATACACAGTGCAAATCGCACTCGCGTCTGTTCCCAGCAAGTACAGTGTATTGGACTGAAGAGGAGCTACTGTTCTTGTCAGTTTCCTAAGCAGAATTGAACTAGATATGGCCGTGTGTGTACAAGCACTGTTCTTTTGTTCTCAGCAAGATCACTGTTTTGGCTCTATAGGAAACACTGTAGAGTAAAAGAGTGATCTTTTCTCTAAAGCAGAGTGTGTTTCTTGTAGGCGAACTAGCATTTGTTTCCCAGTCCTAAATGGAGTTGATTCACATGCAGTTTTTTTCCTACGAGCAAGAATTGTTTTATGGTAAGGAAAATCACTATTGCGCTCCCATTGCCATACACAGTGCAAAAAGCACTCGCGTCTGTTCCCAGCAAGTACAGTGAATTGGACTGAAGAGGAGATACTGTTCTTGTCAGTTTTCTAAGCATAGTTGAACTAGATATGGCCCGTGTGTACGAAGCACAATTCTTTTGTTCTGAGCAAGCTCACTGTTCGGACCCAATAGGAAACACAGTAGAGTAGAAGACTGCTCTTTTCTCAAGAGCAGAGTGTGTTTCTTGTAAGGCGAGCTAGCGTTTGTTTCCCAGTCCTAAATGGAGTTGAATCACATGCAGTTTTTGGTCCTACGAGCAAGAATTGTTTAATTTTAAGGAAAGTCACTATTGAGCTCCCATTGCCATACACAGTGCAAATAGCACTCGCGTTTGTTCCCAGCATGTACAGTGTATTGGACTGAAGAGGAGCTACTGTTCTTGTCAGTTTCCTAAGCAGAATTGAACTAGATATGGCCATATGTGTAGGAAGCACAGTTCTTTTGTTCTGAGCAAGTTCACTGTTCGGACCGCATAGGAAACACAGTAGAGTAGAAGACTGCTCTTTTCTCAAAAGCTGAGTGTGTTTCTTGTAAGGCGAGCTAGCGTTTGTTTCCCAGTCCTAAATGGAGTTGAATCACATGCAGTTTCTGGTTCTAGGAGCAAGAGTTGTTTTCTGGTAAGGAGAGTCAGTATTGCGCTCCCATTGTCATACACAGGGCAAATAGCACTGGCGTCTGTTCCCAGCATGTACAGTGTATTGGACTGAAGAGCAGCTACTGTTCTTGTCAGTTTCCTAAGCAGAATTGAACTAGATATGGCCGTATGTGTAGGAAGCACAGTTCTTTTGTTCTGAGCAAGCTCACTGTTCGGACCCCATAGGAAACACAGTAGAGTAGAAGAGTGCTCTTTTCTCAAAAGCAGAGTGTGTTTCTTGTAAGGCGAGATAGCGTTTGTTTCCCAGTCCTAAATGGAGTTGAATCACATGCAGTTTCTTGTCCTACGAGCAAGAGTTTTCTTCTGGTTAGAAGAGTCACTATTGCCCTCCCATTGTCACACACAGGGCAAATAGCACTGGCGTCTGTTCCCAGCAAGTACAGTGTATTGGACTGAAGAGGAGCTACTGTTCTTGTAAGTTTCCTAAGCAGAATTGAACTAGATATGGCCGTGTGTGTACAAGCACTGTTCTTTTTTTCTCAGCAAGCTCACTGTTTTGGCTCTATAGGAAACACAGTAGAGTAGAAGAGTGATCTTTTCTCTAAAGCAGAGTGTGTTTCTTGTAAGGCGAGCTAGCGTTTGTTTCCCAGTCCTAAATGGAGTTGAATCACATGCAGTTTTTGGTCCTACGAGCAAGAATTGTTTTATGGTAAGGAAAATCACTATTGCGCTCCCATTGCCATACACTGTGCAAAAAGCACTCGCGTCTGTTCCCATCAAGTACAGTGAATTGGACTGAGGAGGAGATAATGTTCTTGTCAGTTTTCTAAGCAGAGTTGAACTAGATATGGCCCGTGTGTTTAGGAAGCACAGTTCTTTTGTTCTGAGCAAGCTCACCGTTCGGACCCCATAGGAAACACAGTAGAGAAGAAGAGTGCTCTTTCTCAAAAGCAGAGTGTGTTTCTTGTAAGGCGAGATAGATTTGTTTCCCAGTCCTAAATGGAGTTGAATCACATGCAGGTTCTTCTCCTACGAGCAAGATGTGTTTTCTGGTAAGAAGAGTCACTATTACGCTCCCATTGTCATACACAGGGCAAATAGCACTGGCGTCTGTTCCCTGCATGTACAATGTATTGGACTGAAAAGGAGCTACTGTTCTTGTAAGTTTCCTAAGCACAATTGAACTAGATATGGCGGTATGTGTTGGAAGCACAGTTCTTTTGTTCTGAACAAGCTCACTGCTCTGGCCCTATAGGAAACACAGTAGAGTAGAAGAGTGCTCTTTTCTCAAAAGCAGAGTGTGTTTCTTCTAATGTGAGCTAGCGTTTGTTTCTCAGTCCTAAATGGAGTTGAATCACGTCCAGTTTTTGGTCCTATGAGCAAGAGTAGTTTTTTGGTAAGGAAAGTCACTATTGCGCTCCCATTGCCATACACAGTGCAAATCGCATTCGCGTCTGTTCCCAGCAAGTACAGTGTATTGGACTGAAGAGGAGCTACTGTTCTTGTAAGTTTCCTAAGCAGAATTGAACTAGATATGGCCGTATGTGTAGGAAGCACAGTTCTTTTGTTCTGAGCAAGCTCACTGTTCAGACCCCATAGGAAACACAGTAGAGTAGAAGAGTGCTCTTTTCTCAAGAGCAGAGTGTGTTTCTTGTAAGGCGAGCTGGCGTTTGTTTCCCAGTCCTAAATGGAGTTGAATCACATGCAGTTTCTGGTCCTACGAGCAAGAGTTTTTTCTGGTAAGAAGAGTCACTATTGCGCTCCCATTGCCATACACAGGGCAAATAGCACTGGCGTCTGTTCCCAGCAAGTACAGTGTATTGGACTGAAGAGGAGCTACTGTTCTTGTAAGTTTCCTAAGCAGAATTGAACTAGATATGGCCGTGTGTGTACAAGCACTGTTCTTTTGTTCTCAGCAAGCTCACTGTTTTGGCTCTATAGGAAACACTGTAGAGTAGAAGAGTGATCTTGTCTCTAAAGCAGAGTGTGTTTCTTGTAAGGCGAGCTAGCGTTTGTTTCCCAGTCCTAAATGGAGTTGAAACACATGCAGTTTTTGGTCCTACGAGCAAGAGTTGTTTTCTGGTAAGAAGAGTCACTATTGTGCTCCCATTTCCATACACAGTGCAAATAGCAGTAGCGTCTGTTCCCTGCAAGTACAGTGTATTGGACTGAAGAAGAGCTACTCTTCTTGTCAGTTTCCTAAGCAGAGTTGAACTAGATATGGCCCGTGTGTGTAGGAAGCACAGTTCTTTTGTTCTGAGCAAGCTCACTGTTCGGACCCCATAGGAAACACAGTAGAGTAGAAGACTGCTCTTTTCTCAAAAGCAGAGTGTGTTTCTTGTAAGGCGAGCTAGCGTTTGTTTCCCAGTCCTAAATGGAGTTGAATCACATGCAGTTTGTGGTTCTACGAGCAAGAGTTGTTTTCTGGTAAGAAGAGTCAGTATTGCGCTCCCATTGTCATACACAGGGCAAATAGCACTGGCCTCTGTTCCCAGCATGTACAGTGTATTTGACTGGAGAGGAGCTACTGTTCTTGTCAGTTTCCTAAGAGGAATTGAACAAGATATGGCCGTATGTGTAGGAAGCACAGTTCTTTTGTTCTGAGCAAGCTCACTGTTGTGGCCCTATAGGAAACACAGTAGAGTAGAAGAGTGCTCTTTTCTCAAAAGCAGAGTGTGTTTCTTGTAATGTGAGCTAGCGTTTGTTTCCCAGTCCTAAATGGAGTTGAATCACATCCAGGTTCTGGTCCTACGAGCAAGAGTTTTTTTCTGGTTAGAAGAGTCACAATTGCCCTCCCATTGTCACACACAGGGCAAATAGCACTGGCGTCTTTTCCCAGCAAGTACAGTGTATTGGACTGAAGAGGAGCTACTGTTCTTGTAAGTTTCCTAAGCAGAATTGAACTAGATATGGCCATGTGTGTACAAGCACTGTTCTTTTGTTCTCAGCAAGCTCACTGTTTTGGCACTATAGGAAACACAGTAGAGTAGAAGAGTGCTCTTTTCTCAAAAGCAGAGTGTGTTTCTTGTAATGCGAGCTAGCGTTTGATTCCCAGTCCTAAATTGAGTTGAAACACATGCAGTTTTTGGTCCTACGAGCAAGAGTTGTTTTCTGGTAAGAAGAGTCACTATTGTGCTCCCATTTCCATACACAGTGCAAATAGCACTTGCGTCTGTTCCCAGCAAGTACAGTGTATTGGACTGAAGAGGAGCTACTCTTCTTGTCAGTTTCCTAAGCAGAGTTGAACTAGATATGGCCCGTGTGTGTAGGAAGCACAGTTCTTTTGTTCTGAGCAAGCTCACTGTTCGGACCCCATAGGAAACACAGTAGAGTAGAAGACTGCTCTTTTCTCAAAAGCAGAGTGTGTTTCTTGTAAGGCGAGCTAGCGTTTGTTTCCCAGTCCTAAATGGAGTTGAATCACATGCAGTTTGTGGTTCTACGAGCAAGAGTTGTTTTCTGGTAAGAAGAGTCGGTATTGCGCTCCCATTGTCATACACAGGGCAAATAGCACTGGCCTCTGTTCCCAGCATGTACAGTGTATTTGACTGGAGAGGAGCTACTGTTCTTGTCAGTTTCCTAAGAGGAATTGAAAAAGATAAGGCCGTATGTGTAGGAAGCACAGTTCTTTTGTTCTGAGCAAGCTCACTGTTGTGGCCCTATAGGAAACAAAGTAGAGTAGAAGAGTGCTCTTTTCTCAAAACAGAGTGTGTTTCTTGTAATGTGAGCTAGCGTTTGTTTCCCAGTCCTAAATGGAGTTGAATCACATCCAGGTTCTGGTCCTACGAGCAAGAGTTTTTTTCTGGTTAGAAGAGTCACAATTGCCCTCCCATTGTCACACACAGGGCAAATAGCACTGGCGTCTTTTCCCAGCAAGTACAGTGTATTGGACTGAAGAGGAGCTACTGTTCTTGTAAGTTTCCTAAGCAGAATTGAACTAGATATGGCCATGTGTGTACAAGCACTGTTCTTTTGTTCTCAGCAAGCTCACTGTTTTGGCACTATAGGAAACACAGTAGAGTAGAAGAGTGCTCTTTTCTCAAAAGCAGAGTGTGTTTCTTGTAATGCGAGCTAGCGTTTGATTCCCAGTCCTAAATTGAGTTGAAACACATGCAGTTTTTGGTCCTACGAGCAAGAGTTGTTATCTGGTAAGAAGAGTCACTATTGTGCTCCCATTTCCATACACAGTGCAAATAGCACTTGCGTCTGTTCCCAGCAAGTACAGTGTATTGGACTGAAGAGGAGCTACTCTTCTTGTCAGTTTCCTAAGCAGAGTTGAACTAGATATGGCCCGTGTGTGTAGGAAGCACAGTTCTTTTGTTCTGAGCAAGCTTACTGTTCGGACCCCATAGGAAACACAGTAGAGTAGAAGAGTGCTCTTTTCTCTAAAGCAGAGTGTGTTTCTTGTAAGGCGAGCTAGCGTTTGTTTCCCAGTCCTAAATGGAGTTGATTCACATGCAGTTTCTGGTCCTACGAGCAAGAGTTGTTTTCTGGTAAGAAGAGTCACTATTGCGCTCCCATTGCCATACACAGTGCAAATAGCACTAGCGTCTGTTCCCAGCAAGTACAGTGTATTGGACTGAAGAGGAGCTACTGTTCTTGTAAGTTTCCTAAGCAGAATTGAACTAGATATGGCCGTGTGTGTACAAGCACTGTTCTTTTGTTCTCAGCAAGCTCACTGTTTTGGCACTATAGGAAACACAGTAGAGTAGAAGAGTGCTCTTTTCTCAAAAGCAGAGTGTGTTTCTTGTAATGCGAGCTAGCGTTTGATTCCCAGTCCTAAATTGAGTTGAAACACATGCAGTTTTTGGTCCTACGAGCAAGAATTGTTTTATGGTAAGGAAAATCACTATTATGCTCCCATTGCCATACACAGTGCAAATAGCACCTGTGTCTGTTCCCAGCAAGTACAGTGTATTGGACTGAAGAGGAGCTTCTGTTCTTGTCGGTTTCCTAAGCAGAGTTGAACTAGATATGGCCCGTGTGTGTAGGAAGCACAGTTTATTTGTTCTGAGCAACCTCACTGTTCTGGCCTTATTGGAAACACAGTAGATTAGAAGAGTGCTCTTTTCTCAAAAGCAGAGTGTGTTTCTTGTAAGGCGAGCTAGCGTTTGTTTCCCAGTCCTAAATGGAGTTGAAACACATGAAGTTTTTGGTTCTACAAGCAAGAGTTGTTTTCTGGTAAGAAGAGTCACTATTGTGCTCCCTTTTCCATACACAGTGCAAATAGCACTAGCATCTGTTCCCAGCAAGTACAGTGTATTGGACTGAAGAGGAGCTACTCTTCTTGTCAGTTTCCTAAGCAGAGTTGAACTAGATATGGCCCGTGTGTGTAGGAAGCACAGTTCTTTTGTTCTGAGCAAGCTCACTGTAAGGACACCATAGGAAACACAGTAGAGTAGAAGAGTGCTCTTTTCTCAAAAGCAGAGTGTGTTTCTTGTAAGGCAAGCTAGCATTTGTTTCCCAGTCCTAAATGGAGTTGATTCACATTCATTTTCTGGTCCTACGAGCAAGAGTTGTTTTCTGGTAAGAAGAGTCACTATTGCGCTCCCATTGTCATACACAGTGCAAATAGCACTGGCGTCTGTTCCCAGCAAGTACAGTGTATTGGACGGAAGAGGAGCTACTGTTCTTGTCAGTTTCCTAAGCAGAGTTGAACTAGATATGGCCCGTGTGTGTACGAAGCACAGTTCTTTTGTTCTGAGCAAGCTCACTGTTCGGACCCCATAGGAAACACAGTAGAGTAGAAGAGTGCTCTTTCTCAAAAGCAGAGTGTGTTTCTTGTAAGGCGAGCTAGCGTTTGTTTCCCAGTCCTAAATGGAGTTGAATCACATGCAGGTTCTGGTCCTACGAGCAAGAGGTGTTTTCTGGTAAGAAGAGTCACTATTGCGCTCCCATTGACATACACAGGGCAAATAGCCCTGGCGTTTGTTCCCAGCATGTACAGTGTATTTGACTGAAGAGGATCTACTGTTCTTGTCAGTTTCCTAAGCAGAATTGAACTAGATATGGCGGTATGTGTAGGAAGCACAGTTCTTTTGTTCTGAACAAGCTCACTGTTCTGGCCCTATAGGAAACACAGTAGAGTAGAAGAGTGCTCTTTTCTCAAAAGCAGAGTGTGTTTCATGTAATGTGAGCTAGCGTTTGTTTCTCAGTCCTAAATGGAGTTGAACCACATCCAGTTTTTGGTCCTACGAGCAAGATTTGTTTTTTGGTAAAGAAAGTCACTATTGGGCTCCCATTACCATACACAGTGCAAATAGCACTGGCGTCTGTTCCCAGCAAGTACAGTGTATTGGACTGAAGAGGAGCTACTGTTCTTGTCAGTTTCCTAAGCAGAATTGAACTAGATATGGCCGTATGTGTAGGAAGCACAGTTCTTTTGTTCTGAGCAAGCTCACTGTTCGGACCCCATAGGAAACACAGTAGAGTAGAAGACTGCTCTTTTCTCAAGAGCAGAGTGTGTTTCTTGTAAGGCGAGCTAGCGTTTGTTTCAAACTCCTAAATGGAGTTGAATCACATGCAGTTTCTGGTCCTACGAGCAAGAGTTGTTTTCTGGTAAGAAGAGTCAATATCGCGCTCCCATTTTCATACACAGTGCAAATAGCACTCGCGTCTGTTCCCAGCAAGTACAGTGTATTGGACTGAAGAGGAGCTACTGTTCTTGTAAGTTTCCTAAGCAGAATTGAACTAGATATGGCCGTGTGTGTACAAGCACTGTTCTTTTGTTCTCAGCAAGCTCACTGTTTTGGCTCTATAGGAAAAACTGTAGAGTAGAAGAGTGATCTTTTCTCTAAAGCAGAGTGTGTTTCTTGTAAGGCAAGCTAGCGTTTGTTTCCCAGTCTCAATAGAGTTGAATCACATGCAGTTTTTGGTCCTACGAGCAAGAATTGTTTTATGGTAAGGAAAATCACTATCGTGCTCCCATTGCAATACACAGTGCAAAAAGCACTCGCGTCTGTTCCCAGCAAGTACAGTGAATTGGACTGAAGAGGAGCTACTGTTCTTGTCGGTTTCCTAAGCAGAGTTGAACTAGATATGGCCCGTGTGTGTAGGAAGCACAGTTTTTTTGTTTTGAGCAACCTCACTGTTCTGGCCCTATTGGAAACACAGTAGATTAGAAGAGTGCTCTTTTCTCAAAAGCAGAGTGTGTTTATTGTAAGGCGAGCTAGTGTTTGTTTCCCAGTCCTAAATGGAGTTGAATCACATGCAGTTTTTGGTCCTACGAGCAAGAGTTGTTTTCTGGTAAGGAAATTCACTATTGCGCTCCCATTGCCATACACATTGCAAATAGGACTCACGTCTGTTCCCAGCAAGTACAGTGTATTGGACTGAAAAGGAGCTACGTTTCTTGTCAGTTTCCTAAGCAGAGTTGAACTAGATATGGCCCGTGTGTGTAGCAAGCAAAGTTCTTTTGTTCTGAGCAAGCTCACTGTTCGGTCCCCATAGGAAAAACAGTAGAGTTGAAGAGTGCCCTTTTCTCAAAAGCAGAGTGTGTTTCCTCTAAGGCGAGCTAGCGTTTGTTTCCCAGTCCTAAATGGAGTTGAATCACATGAAGTTTCTGGTCCTACGAGCAAGAGTCGTTTTCTGGTAAGAAGAGTCAGTAATGCGCTCCCATTGTCATACACAGGGCAAATAGCACTGGCGTCTGTTCCAGCATGTACAGTGTATTTGACTGAAGAGGAGCTACTGTTCTTGTCAGTTTCCTAAGCAGAATTGAACTAGATATGGCTGTATGTGTAGGAAGCACAGTTCTTTTGTTCTGAGCAACCTCACTGTTGTGGCCCTATAGGAAACACGGTAGAGTAGAAGAGTGCTCTTTTCTCAAAAGCAGAGTGTGTTTCTTGTAATGTGAGCTAGCATTTGGTTCTCAGTCCTAAATGGAGTTGAATCACATCCAGTTTTTGGTCCTACGAGCAAGAGTTGTTTTTTGGTAAGGAAAGTCACTATTGCGCTCCCATTGACATACACAGTGCAAATAGCACTCGCGTCTGTTCCCAGCATGTACAGTGTATTGGTCTGAAGAGGAGCTACTGTTCTTGTCAGTTTCCTAAGCAGAATTGAACTAGATATGGCCATATGTGTAGGAAGCACAGTTCTTTTGTTCTGAGCAAGCTCACTGTTCGGACCCCATAGGAAACACAGTAGAGTAGAAGAGTGCTGTTTTCTCAAGAGCAGAGTGTGTTTCTTGTAAGGCGAGCTAGCGTTTGTTTCCCAGTCCTAAATGGAGTTGAATCACATGCAGTTTCTGGTCCTAGGAGCAAGAGTTGTTTTCTGGTAAGAAGAGTCAATATTGCGCTACCATTGTCATACACAGTGCAAATAGCACTGGCGTCTGTTCACAGCAAGTACAGTGTATTGGACGGAAGAGGAGCTACTGTTCTTGTCAGTTTCCTAAGCAGAGTTGAACTAGATATGGGCCGTGTGTGTAGGAAGCACAGTTCTTTTGTTCTGAGCAAGCTCACTGTTCGTACACCACAGGAAACACAGTAGAGTAGAAGGCTGCTCTTTTCTCAAAAGCAGAGTGTGTTTCTTGTAAGGCAATCTAGCGTTTGTTTCCCAGTCCTAAATGGTGTTGAATCTCATGCATTTTCTGGTCCTATGAGCAAGAGTTGGTTTCTGGTAAGAAGAGTCACTATTGCGCTCCCCTTGCCATACACGTTGCAAATAGCACCTGTGTCTGTTCCCACCAAGTACAGTGTATTGGACTGAAGAGGAGCTACTGTTCTTGTCGGTGTCCTAAGCAGAATTGAACTAGATATGGCCCGTGTGTGTAGGAAGCACAGTTTTTTTGTTCTGAGCAACCTCACTGTTCTGGCCCTATTGGAAACACAGTAGATTAGAAGAGTGCTCTTTTCTCAAAAGCGGAGTGGGTTTATTGTAAGGCGAGCTAGTGTTTGTTTCCCAGTCCTAAATGGAGTTGAATCACATGCAGTTTTTGGTCCTATGAGCAAGAGTTGTTTTCTGATAAGGAAATTCACTATTGCGCTCCCATTGCCATACACATTGCAAAAAGGACTCGCGTCTGTTCCCAGCAAGTACAGTGTATTGGACTGAAGAGGATCTACTGTTCTTGTAATTTTCCTAAGCAGAGTTGAACTAGATATGGCCCGTGTGTGTAGGTAGCACAGTTCTTTTGTTCTGAGCAATCTCACTGTTCTTTACCTATAGGAAACACAGTAGAGTAGAAGAGTACTCTTTTCTCAAAAGCAGAGTGTGTTTCTTGTAAGGCGAGCTAGCGTTTGTTTCCCAGTCCTAAATGGAGTTGATTCACATGCAGTTTCTGATCCTACGAGCAAGAGTTGTTTTCTGGTATGAAGAGTCACTATTGCCTTCCCATTGTCACACACAGGGCAAATAGCACTAGCTACTGTTCCCAGCATGTTCAGTGTATTGGACTGAGTATCTACTGTTCTTGTCAGTTTCATAAGCAGAGTTGAACTAGATATGGGCCGTGTGTGTAGGAAGCACAGTTCTTTTTTTCTTAGCAAGCTCACTGTTTTGGCACTATAGGAAACACAATAGAGTAGAAGAGTGCTCTTTTCTCAAAATCAGAGTGTGTTTCTTGTAATGCGAGCTAGCGTTTTTTTCCCATTCCTAAATGGAGTTTAGTCACATACAGTTTTTGGTCCTACGAGCAAGAGTTGTTTTCTGGTAAGAAGAGTCACTATTGCACTCCCATTGCCATACACGGGGCAAATAGCACTAGCGTCTGTTCCCAGCAAGTACAGTGTATTGGACTGAAGAGGAGCTACTGTTCTTGTAAGTTTCCTAAGCAGAATTGAACTAGATATGGCCGTGTGTGTACAAGCACTGTTCTTTTGTTCTCAGCAAGCTCACTGTTTTCCCACTATAGGAAACTCAGTAGAGTAGAAGAGTGCTCTTTTCTCAAAAGCAGAGTGTGTTTCTTGTAATGCGAGCTAGCGTTTGATTCCCAGTCCTAAATGGAGTTGAAACACATGCAGTTTTTGGTCCTACGAGCAAGAGTTGTTTTCTGGTAAGAAGAGTCACTATTGTGCTCCCATTTCCATACACAGTGCAAATAGCAGTAGCGTCTGTTCCCAGCAAGTACAGTGTATTGGACTGAAGAGGAGCTACTCTTCTTGTCAGTTTCTAAGCAGAGTTGAACTAGATATGGCCCGTGTGTGTAGGAAGCACAGTTCTTTTGTTCTGAGCAAGCTCACTGTTCGGACCCCATAGGAAACACAGTAGAGTAGAAGAGTGCTCTTTTCTCAAAAGCAGAGTGTGTTTCTTGTAAGGCGAGCTAGCGTTTGTTTCCCAGTCCTAAATGGAGTTGAATCACATGCAGTTTGTGGTTCTATGAGCAAGAGTTGTTTTCTGGTAGGAAGAGTCAGTATTGCGCTCCCATTGTCATACACAGGGCAAATAGCACTGGCCTCTGTTCCCAGCATGTACAGTGTATTTGACTGGAGAGGAGCTACTGTTCTTGTCAGTTTCCTAAGAGGAATTGAACAAGATATGGCCGTATGTGTAGGAAGCACAGTTCTTTTGTTCTGAGCAAGCTCACTGTTGTGGCCCTATAGGAAACACAGTAGAGTAGAAGAGTGCTCTTTTCTCAAAAGCAGAGTGTGTTTCTTGTAATGTGAGCTAGCGTTTGTTTCCCAGTCCTAAATGGAGTTGAATCACATCCAGGTTCTGGTCCTACGAGCAAGAGTTTTTTTCTGGTTAGAAGAGTCACAATTGCCCTCCCATTGTCACACACAGGGCAAATAGCACTGGCGTCTTTTCCCAGCAAGTACAGTGTATTGGACTGAAGAGGAGCTACTGTTCTTGTAAGTTTCCTAAGCAGAATTGAACTAGATATGGCCATGTGTGTACAAGCACTGTTCTTTTGTTCTCAGCAAGCTCACTGTTTTGGCACTATAGGAAACACAGTAGAGTAGAAGAGTGCTCTTTTCTCAAAAGCAGAGTGTGTTTCTTGTAATGCGAGCTAGCGTTTGATTCCCAGTCCTAAATTGAGTTGAAACACATGCAGTTTTTGGTCCTACGAGCAAGAGTTGTTTTCTGGTAAGAAGAGTCACTATTGTGCTCCCATTTCCATACACAGTGCAAATAGCACTTGCGTCTGTTCCCAGCAAGTACAGTGTATTGGACTGAAGAGGAGCTACTCTTCTTGTCAGTTTCCTAAGCAGAGTTGAACTAGATATGGCCCGTGTGTGTAGGAAGCACAGTTCTTTTGTTCTGAGCAAGCTTACTGTTCGGACCCCATAGGAAACACAGTAGAGTAGAAGAGTGCTCTTTTCTCAAAAGCAGAGTGTGTTTCTTGTAAGGCGAGCTAGCGTTTGTTTCCCAGTCCTAAATGGAGTTGATTCACATGCAGTTTCTGGTCCTACGAGCAAGAGTTGTTTTCTGGTATGAAGAGTCACTATTGCCCTCCCATTGTCACCCACAGGGCAAATAGCACTAGCATCTGTTCCCAGCATGTTCAGTGTATTGGACTGAAGAGTATCTACTGTTCTTGTCAGTTTCGTAAGCAGAGTTGAACTAGATATGGGCCGTTTGTGTAGGAAGTACAGTTCTTTTTTTCTTAGCAAGCTCACTGTTCTGGCACTATAGGAAACACAGTAGAGTAGAAGAGTGCTCTTTTCTCAAAAGCAGAGTGTGTTTCTTGTAATGCGAGCTAGCGTTTGTTTCCCATTCCTAAATGGAGTTGAGTCACATGCAGTTTTTGGTCCTACGAGCAAGAGTTGTTTTCTGGTAAGAAGAGTCACTATTGCGCTCCCATTGCCATACACAGTGCAAATAGCACTAGCGTCTGTTCCCAGCAAGTACAGTGTATTGGACTGAAGAGGAGCTACTGTTCTTTTAAGTTTCCTAAGCAGAATTGAACTAGATATGGCCGTGTGTGTACAAGCACTGTTCTTTTGTTCTCAGCAAGCTCACTGTTTTCGCACTATAGGAAACACAGTAGAGTAGAAGAGTGCTCTTTTCTCAAAAGCAGAGTGTGTTTCTTGTAATGCGAGCTAGCGTTTGATTCCCAGTCCTAAATGGAGTTGAAACACATGCAGTTTTTGGTCCTACGAGTAAGAGTTGTTTTCTGGTAAGAAGAGTCACTATTGTGCTCCCATTTCCATACACAGTGCAAATAGCAGTAGCGTCTGTTCCCAGCAAGTACAGTGTATTGGACTGAAGAGGAGCTGCTCTTCTTGTCAGTTTCCTAAGCAGAGTTGAACTAGATATGGCCCGTGTGTGTAGGAAGCACAGTTCTTTTGTTCTGAGCAAGCTCACTGTTCGGACCCCATAGGAAACACAGTAGAGTAGAAGATTGCTCTTTTCTCAAAAGCAGAGTGTGTTTCTTGTAAGGCGAGCTAGCGTTTGTTTCCCAGTCCTAAATGGAGTTGATTCACATTCATTTTCTGTCCTACGAGCAAGAGTTGTTTTCTGGTAAGAAGAGTCACTATTGTGCTCCCATTGTCATACACAGTGCAAATAGCACTCGCGTCTGTTCCCAGCATGTACAGTGTATTGGACTGAAGAGGAGCTACTGTTCTTGTCAGTTTCCTAAGCAGAATTGAACTAGATATGGCTGTATGTGTAGGAAGCACAGTTTTTTGTTCTGAACAAGCTCACTGTTCTGGCCCTATAGGAAACACAGTAGAGTAGAAGAGTGCTCTTTTCTCAAAAGCAGAGTGTGTTTCTTGTAATGTGTGCTAGCGTTTGTTTCTCAGTCCTAAATGGAGTTGAACCACATCCAGTTTTTGGTCCTACGAGCAAGAGTTGTTTTGTGGTAAAGAAAGTCACTATTGCGCTCCCATTATCATACACAGTGCAAATAGCACTGGCGTCTGTTCCCAGCATGTACAGTGTATTGGACTGAAGAGGAGCTACTGTTCTTGTCAGTTTCCTAAGCAGAATTGAACTAGATATGGCCGTATGTGTAGGAAGCACAGTTCTTTTGTTCTGAGCAAGCTCACTGTTCAGACCCCATAGGAAACACAGTAGAGTAGAAGACTGCTCTTTTCTCAAGAGCAGAGTGTGTTTCTTGTAAGGCTAGCTGGCGTTTGTTTCCCAGTCCTAAATGGAGTTGAATCACATGCAGTTTCTGGTCCTACGAGCAAGAGTTTTTTCTGGTAAGAAGAGTCACTATTGCGCTCCCATTGCCATACACAGGGCAAATAGCACTGGCGTCTGTTCCCAGCAAGTACAGTGTATTGGACTGAAGAGGAGCTACTGTTCTTGTAAGTTTCCTAAGCAGAATTGAACTAGATATGGCCGTGTGTGTACAAGCACTGTTCTTTTGTTCTCAGCAAGCTCACTGTTTTGGCTCTATAGGAAACACTGTAGAGTAGAAGAGTGATCTTGTCTCTAAAGCAGAGTGTGTTTCTTGTAAGGCGAGCTAGCGTTTGTTTCCCAGTCCTAAATGGAGTTGAAACACATGCAGTTTTTGGTCCTACGAGCAAGAGTTGTTTTCTGGTAAGAAGAGTCACTATTGTGCTCCCATTTCCATACACAGTGCAAATAGCAGTAGCGTCTGTTCCCAGCAAGTACAGTGTATTGGACTGAAGAGGAGCTACTCTTCTTGTCAGTTTCCTAAGCAG
The DNA here is from genome assembly GCF_949786415.1 of Peromyscus eremicus. Classification (NCBI taxonomy): domain Eukaryota; kingdom Metazoa; phylum Chordata; class Mammalia; order Rodentia; family Cricetidae; genus Peromyscus; species Peromyscus eremicus. The sequence goes on along the minus strand of NW_026735020.1, from coordinate 123,432 downwards.
AATTGAACTAGATATGGCCCGTGTGTGTAGGAAGCACAGTTCTTTTGTTCTGAGCAAGCTCACTGTTCGGACCCCATAGGAAACACAGTAGAGTAGAAGACTGCTCTTTTCTCAAAAGCAGAGTGTGTTTCTTGTAAGGCGAGCTAGCGTTTGTTTCCCAGTCCTAAATGGAGTTGAATCACATGCAGTTTGTGGTTCTACGAGCAAGAGTTGTTTTCTGGTAAGAAGAGTCGGTATTGCGCTCCCATTGTCATACACAGGGCAAATAGCACTGGCCTCTGTTCCCAGCATGTACAGTGTATTTGACTGGAGAGGAGCTACTGTTCTTGTCAGTTTCCTAAGAGGAATTGAACAAGATATGGCCGTATGTGTAGGAAGCACAGTTCTTTTGTTCTGAGCAAGCTCACTGTTGTGGCCCTATAGGAAACACAGTAGAGTAGAAGAGTGCTCTTTTCTCAAAAGCAGAGTGTGTTTCTTGTAATGCGAGCTAGCGTTTGATTCCCAGTCCTAAATTGAGTTGAAACACATGCAGTTTTTGGTCCTACGAGCAAGAGTTGTTTTCTGGTAAGAAGAGTCACTATTGTGCTCCCATTTCCATACACAGTGCAAATAGCACTTGCGTCTGTTCCCAGCAAGTACAGTGTATTGGACTGAAGAGGAGCTACTGTTCTTGTCAGTTTCCTAAGCAGAGTTGAACTAGATATGGCCCGTGTGTGTAGGAAGCACAGTTCTTTTGTTCTGAGCAAGCTTACTGTTCGGACCCCATAGGAAACACAGTAGAGTAGAAGAGTGCTCTTTTCTCAAAAGCAGAGTGTGTTTCTTGTAAGGCGAGCTAGCGTTTGTTTCCCAGTCCTAAATGGAGTTGATTCACATGCAGTTTCTGGTCCTACGAGCAAGAGTTGTTTTCTGGTATGAAGAGTCACTCTTGCCCTCCCATTGTCACCCACAGGGCAAATAGCACTAGCATCTGTTCCCAGCATGTTCAGTGTATTGGACTGAAGAGTATCTACTGTTCTTGTCAGTTTCGTAAGCAGAGTTGAACTAGATATGGGCCGTTTGTGTAGGAAGTACAGTTCTTTTTTTCTTAGCAAGCTCACTGTTCTGGCACTATAGGAAACACAGTAGAGTAGAAGAGTGCTCTTTTATCAAAATCAGAGTGTGTTTCTTGTAATGCGAGCTAGCGTTTGTTTCCCATTCCTAAATGGAGTTGAGTCACATGCAGTTTTTGGTCCTACGAGCAAGAGTTGTTTTCTGGTAAGAAGAGTCACTATTGCACTCCCATTGCCATACACAGTGCAAATAGCACTAGCGTCTGTTCCCAGCAAGTACAGTGTATTGGACTGAAGAGGAGCTACTGTTCTTGTCAGTTTCCTAAGCAGAATTGAACTAGATATGGCCATGTGTGTACAAGCACTGTTCTTTTGTTCTCAGCAAGCTCACTGTTTTTGCACTATAGGAAACACAGTAGAGTAGAAGAGTGCTCTTTTCTCAAAAGCAGAGTGTGTTTCTTGTAATGCGAGCTAGCGTTTGATTCCCAGTCCTAAATTGAGTTGAAACACATGCAGTTTTTGGTCCTACGAGTAAGAGTTGTTTTCTGGTAAGAAGAGTCACTATTGTGCTCCCATTGCCATACACAGTGCAAATAGCACTCGCGTCTGTTCCCAGCAAGTACAGTGTATTGGACTGAAGAGGAGCTACTGTTCTTGTCAGTTTCCTAAGCAGAATTGAACTAGATATGGCCGTATGTGTAGGAAGCACAGTTCTTTTGTTCTGAGCAAGCTCACTGTTCAGACCCCATAGGAAACACAGTAGAGTAGAAGACTGCTCTTTTCTCAAGAGCAGAGTGTGTTTCTTGTAAGGCTAGCTGGCGTTTGTTTCCCAGTCCTAAATGGAGTTGAATCACATGCAGTTTCTGGTCCTACGAGCAAGAGTTTTTTCTGGTAAGAAGAGTCACTATTGTGCTCCCATTGCCATACACAGTGCAAATAGCACTGGCGTCTGTTCCCAGCAAGTACAGTGTATTGGACTGAAGAGGAGCTACTGTTCTTGTAAGTTTCCTAAGCAGAATTGAACTAGATATGGCCGTGTGTGTACAAGCACTGTTCTTTTGTTCTCAGCAAGCTCACTGTTTTCGCACTATAGGAAACACAGTAGAGTAGAAGAGTGCTCTTTTCTCAAAAGCAGAGTGTGTTTCTTGTAATGCGAGCTAGCGTTTGATTCCCAGTCCTAAATTGAGTTGAAACACATGCAGTTTTTGGTCCTACGAGCAAGAATTGTTTTATGGTAAGGAAAATCACTATTGCGCTCCCATTGCCATACACAGTGCAAATAGCACCTGTGTCTGTTCCCAGCAAGTACAGTGTATTGGACTGAAGAGGAGCTACTGTTCTTGTCGGTTTCCTAAGCAGAGTTGAACTAGATATGGCCCGTGTGTGTAGGAAGCACAGTTTTTTTGTTCTGAGCAACCTCACTGTTCTGGCCTTATTGGAAACACAGTAGATTAGAAGAGTGCTCTTTTCTCAAAAGCAGAGTGTGTTTCTTGTAAGGCGAGCTGGCGTTTGTTTCCCAGTCCTAAATGGAGTTGAATCACATGCAGTTTCTGGTCCTACGAGCAAGAGTTTTTTCTGGTAAGAAGAGTCACTATTGCGCTCCCATTGCCATACACAGGGCAAATAGCACTGGCGTCTGTTCCCAGCAAGTACAGTGTATTGGACTGAAGAGGAGCTACTGTTCTTGTAAGTTTCCTAAGCAGAATTGAACTAGATATGGCCGTGTGTGTACAAGCACTGTTCTTTTGTTCTCAGCAAGCTCACTGTTTTGGCTCTATAGGAAACACTGTAGAGTAGAAGAGTGATCTTGTCTCTAAAGCAGAGTGTGTTTCTTGTAAGGCGAGCTAGCGTTTGTTTCCCAGTCCTAAATGGAGTTGAAACACATGCAGTTTTTGGTCCTACGAGCAAGAGTTGTTTTCTGGTAAGAAGAGTCACTATTGTGCTCCCATTTCCATACACAGTGCAAATAGCAGTAGCATCTGTTCCCAGCAAGTACAGTGTATTGGACTGAAGAGGAGCTACTGTTCTTGTCAGTTTCCTAAGCAGAGTTGAACTAGATATGGCCCGTGTGTGTAGGAAGCACAGTTCTTTTGTTCTGAGCAAGCTCACTGTTCGGACCCCATAGGAAACACAGTAGAGTAGAAGACTGCTCTTTTCTCAAAAGCAGAGTGTGTTTCTTGTAAGGCGAGCTAGCGTTTGTTTCCCAGTCCTAAATGGAGTTGAATCACATGCAGTTTGTGGTTCTAAGAGCAAGAGTTGTTTTCTGGTAAGAAGATTTGGTATTGCGCTCCCATTGTCATACACAGGGCAAATAGCACTGGCCTCTGTTCCCAGCATGTACAGTGTATTTGACTGGAGAGGAGCTACTGTTCTTGTCAGTTTCCTAAGAGGAATTGAACAAGATATGGCCGTATGTGTAGGAAGCACAGTTCTTTTGTTCTGAGCAAGCTCACTGTTGTGGCCCTATAGGAAACAAAGTAGAGTAGAAGAGTGCTCTTTTCTCAAAAGCAGAGTGTGTTTCTTGTAATGTGAGCTAGCGTTTGTTTCCCAGTCTTAAATGGAGTTGAATCACATCCAGGTTCTGGTCCTACGAGCAAGAGTTTTTTTCTGGTTAGAAGAGTCACAATTGCCCTCCCATTGTCACACACAGGGCAAATAGCACTGGCGTCTTTTCCCAGCAAGTACAGTGTATTGGACTGAAGAGGAGCTACTGTTCTTGTAAGTTTCCTAAGCAGAATTGAACTAGATATGGCCATGTGTGTACAAGCACTGTTCTTTTGTTCTCAGCAAGCTCACTGTTTTGGCACTATAGGAAACACAGTAGAGTAGAAGAGTGCTCTTTTCTCAAAAGCAGAGTGTGTTTCTTGTAATGCGAGCTAGCGTTTGATTCCCAGTCCTAAATTGAGTTGAAACACATGCAGTTTTTGGTCCTACGAGCAAGAGTTGTTTTCTGGTAAGAAGAGTCACTATTGTGCTCCCATTTCCATACACAGTGCAAATAGCACTTGCGTCTGTTCCCAGCAAGTACAGTGTATTGGACTGAAGAGGAGCTACTCTTCTTGTCAGTTTCCTAAGCAGAGTTGAACTAGATATGGCCCGTGTGTGTAGGAAGCACAGTTCTTTTGTTCTGAGCAAGCTTACTGTTCGGACCCCATAGGAAACACAGTAGAGTAGAAGAGTGCTCTTTTCTCAAAAGCAGAGTGTGTTTCTTGTAAGGCGAGCTAGCGTTTGTTTCCCAGTCCTAAATGGAGTTGATTCACATGCAGTTTCTGGTCCTACGAGCAAGAGTTGTTTTCTGGTATGAAGAGTCACTATTGCCCTCCCATTGTCACCCACAGGGCAAATAGCACTAGCATCTGTTCCCAGGATGTTCAGTGTATTGGACTGAAGAGTATCTACTGTTCTTGTCAGTTTCGTAAGCAGAGTTGAACTAGATATGGGTCGTTTGTGTAGGAAGTACAGTTCTTTTTTTCTTAGCAAGCTCACTGTTCTGGCACTATAGGAAACACAGTAGAGTAGAAGAGTGCTCTTTTATCAAAATCAGAGTGTGTTTCTTGTAATGCGAGCTAGCGTTTGTTTCCCATTCCTAAATGGAGTTGAGTCACATGCAGTTTTTGTTCCTACGAGCAAGAGTTGTTTTCTGGTAAGAAGAGTCACTATTGCACTCCCATTGCCATACACAGTGCAAATAGCACTAGCGTCTGTTCCCAGCAAGTACAGTGTATTGGACTGAAGAGGAGCTACTGTTCTTGTAAGTTTCCTAAGCAGAATTGAACTAGATATGGCCGTGTGTGTACAAGCACTGTTCTTTTGTTCTCAGCAAGCTCACTGTTTTGGCTCTATAGGAAACACTGTAGAGTAGAAGAGTGATCTTGTCTCTAAAGCAGAGTGTGTTTCTTGTAAGGCGAGCTAGCGTTTGTTTCCCAGTCCTAAATTGAGTTGAAACACATGCAGTTTTTGGTCCTACGAGCAAGAGTTGTTTTCTGGTAAGAAGAGTCACTATTGTGCTCCCATTTCCATACACAGTGCAAATAGCAGTAGCATCTGTTCCCAGCAAGTACAGTGTATTGGACTGAAGAGGAGCTACTGTTCTTGTCAGTTTCCTAAGCAGAGTTGAACTAGATATGGCCCGTGTGTGTAGGAAGCACAGTTCTTTTGTTCTGAGCAAGCTCACTGTTCGGACCCCATAGGAAACACAGTAGAGTAGAAGACTGCTCTTTTCTCAAAAGCAGAGTGTGTTTCTTGTAAGGCGAGCTAGCGTTTGTTTCCCAGTCCTAAATGGAGTTGAATCACATGCAGTTTGTGGTTCTACGAGCAAGAGTTGTTTTCTGGTAAGAAGAGTCGGTATTGCGCTCCCATTGTCATACACAGGGCAAATAGCACTGGCCTCTGTTCCCAGCATGTACAGTGTATTTGACTGGAGAGGAGCTACTGTTCTTGTCAGTTTCCTAAGAGGAATTGAACAAGATATGGCCGTATGTGTAGGAAGCACAGTTCTTTTGTTCTGAGCAAGCTCACTGTTGTGGCCCTATAGGAAACAAAGTAGAGTAGAAGAGTGCTCTTTTCTCAAAAGCAGAGTGTGTTTCTTGTAATGTGAGCTAGCGTTTGTTTCCCAGTCCTAAATGGAGTTGAATCACATCCAGGTTCTGGTCCTACGAGCAAGAGTTTTTTTCTGGTTAGAAGAGTCACAATTGCCCTCCCATTGTCACACACAGGGCAAATAGCACTGGCGTCTTTTCCCAGCAAGTACAGTGTATTGGACTGAAGAGGAGCTACTGTTCTTGTAAGTTTCCTAAGCAGAATTGAACTAGATATGGCCATGTGTGTACAAGCACTGATCTTTTGTTCTCAGCAAGCTCACTGTTTTGGCTCTATAGGAAACACTGTAGAGTAGAAGAGTGATCTTGTCTCTAAAGCAGAGTGTGTTTCTTGTAAGGCGAGCTAGCGTTTGTTTCCCAGTCCTAAATTGAGTTGAAACACATGCAGTTTTTGGTCCTACGAGCAAGAGTTGTTTTCTGGTAAGAAGAGTCACTATTGTGCTCCCATTTCCATACACAGTGCAAATAGCAGTAGCATCTGTTCCCAGCAAGTACAGTGTATTGGACTGAAGAGGAGCTACTGTTCTTGTCAGTTTCCTAAGCAGAGTTGAACTAGATATGGCCCGTGTGTGTAGGAAGCACAGTTCTTTTGTTCTGAGCAAGCTCACTGTTCGGACCCCATAGGAAACACAGTAGAGTAGAAGACTGCTCTTTTCTCAAAAGCAGAGTGTGTTTCTTGTAAGGCGAGCTAGCGTTTGTTTCCCAGTCCTAAATGGAGTTGAATCACATGCAGTTTGTGGTTCTACGAGCAAGAGTTGTTTTCTGGTAAGAAGAGTCGGTATTGCGCTCCCATTGTCATACACAGGGCAAATAGCACTGGCCTCTGTTCCCAGCATGTACAGTGTATTTGACTGGAGAGGAGCTACTGTTCTTGTCAGTTTCCTAAGAGGAATTGAACAAGATATGGCCGTATGTGTAGGAAGCACAGTTCTTTTGTTCTGAGCAAGCTCACTGTTGTGGCCCTATAGGAAACAAAGTAGAGTAGAAGAGTGCTCTTTTCTCAAAAGCAGAGTGTGTTTCTTGTAATGTGAGCTAGCGTTTGTTTCCCAGTCCTAAATGGAGTTGAATCACATCCAGGTTCTGGTCCTATGAGCAAGAGTTTTTTTCTGGTTAGAAGAGTCACAATTGCCCTCCCATTGTCACACACAGGGCAAATAGCACTGGCGTCTTTTCCCAGCAAGTACAGTGTATTGGACTGAAGAGGAGCTACTGTTCTTGTAAGTTTCCTAAGCAGAATTGAACTAGATATGGCCATGTGTGTACAAGCACTGTTCTTTTGTTCTCAGCAAGCTCACTGTTTTGGCACTATAGGAAACACAGTAGAGTAGAAGAGTGCTCTTTTCTCAAAAGCAGAGTGTGTTTCTTGTAATGCGAGCTAGCGTTTGATTCCCAGTCCTAAATTGAGTTGAAACACATGCAGTTTTTGGTCCTACGAGCAAGAGTTGTTTTCTGGTAAGAAGAGTCACTATTGTGCTCCCATTTCCATACACAGTGCAAATAGCACTTGCGTCTGTTCCCAGCAAGTACAGTGTATTGGACTGAAGAGGAGCTACTCTTCTTGTCAGTTTCCTAAGCAGAGTTGAACTAGATATGGCCCGTGTGTGTAGGAAGCACAGTTCTTTTGTTCTGAGCAAGCTTACTGTTCGGACCCCATAGGAAACACAGTAGAGTAGAAGAGTGCTCTTTTCTCAAAAGCAGAGTGTGTTTCTTGTAAGGCGAGCTAGCGTTTGTTTCCCAGTCCTAAATGGAGTTGATTCACATGCAGTTTCTGGTCCTACGAGCAAGAGTTGTTTTCTGGTATGAAGAGTCACTATTGCCCTCCCATTGTCACGCACAGGGCAAATAGCACTAGCATCTGTTCCCAGCATGTTCAGTGTATTGGACTGAAGAGTATCTACTGTTCTTGTCAGTTTCGTAAGCAGAGTTGAACTAGATATGGGTCGTTTGTGTAGGAAGTACAGTTCTTTTTTTCTTAGCAAGCTCACTGTTCTGGCACTATAGGAAACACAGTAGAGTAGAAGAGTGCTCTTTTATCAAAATCAGAGTGTGTTTCTTATAATGTGAGCTAGCGTTTGTTTCCCATTCCTAAATGGAGTTGAGTCACATGCAGTTTTTGGTCCTACGAGCAAGAGTTGTTTTCTGGTAAGAAGAGTCACTATTGCGCTCCCATTGCCATACACAGTGCAAATAGCACTAGCGTCTGTTCCCAGCAAGTACAGTGTATTGGACTGAAGAGGAGCTACTGTTCTTGTAAGTTTCCTAAGCAGAATTGAACTAGATATGGCCGTGTGTGTACAAGCACTGTTCTTTTGTTCTCAGCAAGCTCACTGTTTTCGCACTATAGGAAACACAGTAGAGTAGAAGAGTGCTCTTTTCTCAAAAGCAGAGTGTGTTTCTTGTAATGCGAGCTAGCGTTTGATTCCCAGTCCTAAATTGAGTTGAAACACATGCAGTTTTTGGTCCTACGAGCAAGAATTGTTTTATGGTAAGGAAAATCACTATTGTGCTCCCATTGGCATACACAGTGCAAATAACACCTGTGTCTGTTCCCAGCAAGTACAGTGTATTGGACTGAAGAGGAGCTACTTTTCTTGTCGGTTTCCTAAGCAGAGTTGAACTAGATATGGCCCGTGTGTGTAGGAAGCACAGTTTTTTTGTTCTGAGCAACCTCACTGTTCTGGCCTTATTGGAAACACAGTAGATTAGAAGAGTGCTCTTTTCTCAAAAGCAGAGTGTGTTTCTTGTAAGGCGAGCTAGCGTTTGTTTCCCAGTCCTAAATGGAGTTGAAACACATGAAGTTTTTGGTTCTACAAGCAAGAGTTGTTTTCTGGTAAGAAGAGTCACTATTGTGCTCCCTTTTCCATACACAGTGCAAATAGCACTAGCGTCTGTTCCCAGCAAGTACAGTGTATTGGACTGAAGAGGAGCTACTCTTCTTGTCAGTTTCCTAAGCAGAGTTGAACTAGATATGGCCCGTGGGTGTAGGAAGCACAGTTCTTTTGTTCTGAGCAAGCTCACTGTAAGGACACCATAGGAAACACAGTAGAGTAGAAGAGTGCTCTTTTCTCAAAAGCAGAGTGTGTTTCTTGTAAGGCAAGCTAGCGTTTGTTTCCCAGTCCTAAATGGAGTTGATTCACATTCATTTTCTGGTCCTACGAGCAAGAGTTGTTTTCTGGTAAGAAGAGTCACTATTGCGCTCCCATTGTCATACACAGTGCAAATAGCACTCGTGTCTGTTCCCAGCAAGTACAGTGTATTGGACGGAAGAGGAGCTACTGTTCTTGTCAGTTTCCTAAGCAGAGTTGAACTAGATATGGCCCGTGTGTGTACGAAGCACAGTTCTTTTGTTCTGAGCAATCTCACTGTTCGGACCCCATAGGAAACACAGTAGAGTAGAAGAGTGCTCTTTCTCAAAAGCAGAGTGTGTTTCTTGTAAGGCGAGCTAGCGTTTGTTTCACAGTCCTAAATGGAGTTGAATCACATGCAGGTTCTGGTCCTATGAGCAAGAGGTGTTTTCTGGAAAGAAGAGTCACTATTGCGCTCCCATTGTCATACACAGGGCAAATAGCACTCGCGTCTGTTCCCAGCATGTACAGTGTATTTGACTGAAGAGGATCTACTGTTCTTGTCAGTTTCCTAAGCAGAATTGAACTAGATATGGCGGTATGTGTAGGAAGCACAGTTCTTTTGTTCTGAACAAGCTCACTGTTCTGGCCCTATAGGAAACACAGTAGAGTAGAAGAGTGCTCTTTTCTCAAAAGCAGAGTGTGTTTCATGTAATGTGAGCTAGCGTTTGTTTCTCAGTCCTAAATGGAGTTGAACCACATCCAGTTTTTGGTCCTACGAGCAAGATTTGTTTTTTGGTAAAGAAAGTCACTATTGGGCTCCCATTACCATACACAGTGCAAATAGCACTGGCGTCTGTTCCCAGCAAGTACAGTGTATTGGACTGAAGAGGAGCTACTGTTCTTGTCAGTTTCCTAAGCAGAATTGAACTAGATATGGCCGTATGTGTAGGAAGCACAGTTCTTTTGTTCTGAGCAAGCTCACTGTTCGGACCCCATAGGAAACACAGTAGAGTAGAAGAGTGCTCTTTTAGCAAAAGCAGAGTGTGTTTCTTGTAAGGCGAGCTAGCATTTGTTTCCCAGTCCTAAATGGACTTGAATCACATGCAGATTCTGGACCTACGACCAAGAGTTGTTTTCTGGTAAGGAAAGTCACTATTGCGCTCCCATTGCGATACACAGAGCAAATAGCACTCGCGTCTTTTCCCAGCAAGTACAGTGTATTGGACTGAAGAGGAGCTTCTGTTCTTGTCAGTTTCCTAAGCAGAGTTGAACTAGATATGGCCCGTGTGTGTAGGAAGCACAGTTCTTTTGTTCTGAGCAAGCTCACTGTTCGGACCACATAGGAAACACAGTAGAGTAGAAGTGTGCTCTTTTCTCAAAAGCAGAGTGTGTTTCTTGTAAGGCGAGCTGGTGTTTGTTTCCCAGTCAGAAATGGAGTTGAATCACATGCAGTTTCTGGTACTACAAGCAAGGGTTGTTTTCTGGTAAGAAGAGTCACTATTGTGCTCCCATTGCCATACACAGTGCAAATAGCACTCGCGTCTGTTCCCAGCAAGTACAGTGTATTGGACTGAAGAGGATCTACTGTTCTTGTCAGGTTCCTAAGCAGAGTAGAACTAGATATGGCCCATGTGTGTAGGAAGCACAGTTCTTGTGTTCTGAGCAAGCTCACTGTTCAGACCCCATAGGAAACACAGTAGAATAGAAGAGTGCTGTTTTCTCAAAAGTAGAGTGTGTTTCTTGTAAGGCGAGCTAGCGTTTGTTTCCCAGTCCTAAATGGAGTTGAATCCCATGCAGTTTCTGGTCCTACGACCAAGAGTTGTTTTCTGGTAAGAAGAGTCACTATTATGCTCCCATTGTCATACACAGTTCAAATAGCATTGGCGTCTGTTCCCATCATGTACAGTGTATTGGACTGAAGAGGAGCTATTGTTCTTGTAAGTTTCCTAAGCAGAGTTGAACTGGATATGGCCCGTGTGTGTAGGAAGCACCGTCCTTTTGTTCTGAGCAAGCTCACTGTTCGGACCCCATAGGAAACACAGTAGAGTAGAAGAGTGCTCTTTTCTCAAAAGCAGAGTTTGTTTCTTGTAAGGCGAGCTACCGTTTGTTTCCCAGTCCTAAATGGAGTTGAATCACATGCAGTTTCTGGTCCTACGAGCAAGGGTTGTTTTCTGGTAAGAAGAGTCACTATTGTGCTCCCATTGCCATACACAGTGCAAATAGCACTCGCGTCTGTTCCCAGCAAGTACAGTGTTTTGGACTGAAGAGGATCTACTGTTCGTGTCAGTTTCATAGCAGAATTGAACTAGATGTGGCCCGTGTGTGTAGGAAGCACAGTTCTTTTGTTCTGAGCAAGCTCACTTTTCGGATCCCTTAGGAAACACAGTAGAGTAGAAGAGTGCTCTTTTCTCAAAAGGAGAGTGTGTTTCTTGTAAGGCGAGCTAGCATTTGTTTCCCAGTCCTAAATGGAGTTGAATCACATGCAGTTTCTGGTCTTATGACCAAGAGTTGTTTTCTGGTAAGGAAAGTCAATATTGCGCCCCCATTGCCATACACATTACAAATAGCACTCGTGTCTGTTCCAAGGAAGTACAGTGTATTGGACTGAAGAGGAGCTACTGTTCTTGTCAGTTTCCTAAGCAGAATTGAACTAGATATGGTCCGTTTGTGTAGGAAGCACAGTTCTTTTGTTCTGAGCAAGCTCACTGTTCGGACCCCATAGGAAACACAGTAGAGTAGAAGAGTGCTCTTTTAGCAAAAGCAGAGTGTGTTTCTTGTAAGGCGAGCTAGCATTTGTTTCCCAGTCCTAAATGGACTTGAATCACATGCAGATTCTGGACCTACGACCAAGAGTTGTTTTCTGGTAAGGAAAGTCACTATTGCGCTCCCATTGCGATACACAGAGCAAATAGCACTCGCGTCTTTTCCCAGCAAGTACAGTGTATTGGACTGAAGAGGAGCTTCTGTTCTTGTCAGTTTCCTAAGCAGAGTTGAACTAGATATGGCCCGTGTGTGTAGGAAGCACAGTTCTTTTGTTCTGAGCAAGCTCACTGTTCGGACCCCATAGGAAACACAGTAGAGTAGAAGAGTTCTCTTTTAGCAAAAGCAGAGTGTGTTTCTTGTAAGGCGAGCTGGTGTTTGTTTCCCAGTCAGAAATGGAGTTGAATCACATGCAGTTTCTGGTACTACAAGCAAGGGTTGTTTTCTGGTAAGAAGAGTCACTATTGAGCTCCCATTGCCATACACAGTGCAAATAGCACTCGCGTCTGTTCCCAGCAAGTACAGTGTATTGGACTGAAGAGGAGCTACTGTTCTTGTCAGGTTCCTAAGCAGAGTAGAACTAGATATGGCCCATGTGTGTAGGAAGCACAGTTCTTGTGTTCTGAGCAAGCTCACTGTTCAGACCCCATAGGAAACACAGTAGAATAGAAGAGTGCTGTTTTCTCAAAAGTAGAGTGTGTTTCTTGTAAGGCGAGCTAGCGTTTGTTTCCCAGTCCTAAATGGAGTTGAATCCCATGCAGTTTCTGGTCCTACGACCAAGAGTTGTTTTCTGGTAAGAAGAGTCACTATTATGCTCCCATTGTCATACACAGGGCAAATAGCATTGGCGTCTGTTCCCATCATGTACAGTGTATTGGACTGAAGAGGAGCTATTGTTCTTGTAAATTTCCTAAGCAGAGTTGAACTAGATATGTATGGCCCGTGTGTGTAGGAAGCACCGTCCTTTTGTTCTGAGCAAGCTCACTGTTCGGACCCCATAGGAAACACAGTAGAGGAGAAGAGTGCCCTTTTCTCAAAAGCAGAGTGTGTTTCTTGTAAGGCAAGCTAGCGTTTGTTTCCCAGTCCTAAATGGAGTTGAATCACATGCAGTTTCTGGTCCCATGAACAAGAGTTGTTTTCTGGTAAGAAGAGTCACTATTGTGCTCCCATTGCCATACACAGTGCAAATAGCACTGGCGTCTGTTCCCAAAAAGTACAGTGTATTGGACTGAAGAGGAGCTATTGTTCTTGTCAGTTTCCTAGGCAGAGTTGACCTAGATATGGCCCGTGTGTGTAGGAAGCACAGTTCTTTTGTTCTGAGCAAGCTCACTGTTCGGACCACGCAGGAAACACAGTAGAGTAGAAGTGTGCTCTTTTCTCAAAAGCAGAGTGTGTTTCTTGTAAGGCGAGCTGGTGTTTGTTTCCCAGTCAGAAATGGAGTTGAATCACATGCAGTTTCTGGTACTACAAGCAAGGGTTGTTTTATGGTAAGAAGAGTCACTATTGAGCTCCCATTGCCATACACAGTGCAAATAGCACTCGCGTCTGTTCCCAGCAAGTACAGTGTTTTGGACTGAAGAGGATCTACTGTTCGTGTCAGTTTCATAGCAGAATTGAACTAGATGTGGCCCGTGTGTGTAGGAAGCACAGTTCTTTTGTTCTGAGCAAGCTCACTTTTCGGATCCCTTAGGAAACACAGTAGAGTAGAAGAGTGCTCTTTTCTCAAAAGGAGAGTGTGTTTCTTGTAAGGCGAGCTAGCATTTGTTTCCCAGTCCTAAATGGAGTTGAATCACATGCAGTTTCTGGTCTTACGACCAAGAGTTGTTTTCTGGTAAGGAAAGTCAATATTGCGCCCACATTGCCATACACATTACAAATAGCACTCGTGTCTGTTCCCAGGAAGTACAGTGTATTGGACTGAAGAGGAGCTACTGTTCTTGTCAGTTTCCTAAGCAGAATTGAACTAGATATGGTCCGTTTGTGTAGGAAGCACAGTTCTTTTGTTCTGAGCAAGCTCACTGTTCGGACCCCATAGGAAACACAGTAGAGTAGAAGAGTGCTCTTTTAGCAAAAGCAGAGTGTGTTTCTTGTAAGGCGAGCTAGCATTTGTTTCCCAGTCCTAAATGGACTTGAATCACATGCAGATTCTGGACCTACGACCAAGAGTTGTTTTCTGGTAAGGAAAGTCACTATTGCGCTCCCATTGCGATACACAGAGCAAATAGCACTCGCGTCTTTTCCCAGCAAGTACAGTGTATTGGACTGAAGAGGAGCTTCTGTTCTTGTCAGTTTCCTAAGCAGAGTTGAACTAGATATGGCCCGTGTGTGTAGGAAGCACAGTTCTTTTGTTCTGAGCAAGCTCACTGTTCGGACCACATAGGAAACACAGTAGAGTAGAAGTGTGCTCTTTTCTCAAAAGCAGAGTGTGTTTCTTGTAAGGCGAGCTGGTGTTTGTTTCCCAGTCAGAAATGGAGTTGAATCACATGCAGTTTCTGGTACTACAAGCAAGGGTTGTTTTCTGGTAAGAAGAGTCACTATTGTGCTCCCATTGCCATACACAGTGCAAATAGCACTCGCGTCTGTTCCCAGCAAGTACAGTGTATTGGACTGAAGAGGATCTACTGTTCTTGTCAGGTTCCTAAGCAGAGTAGAACTAGATATGGCCCATGTGTGTAGGAAGCACAGTTCTTGTGTTCTGAGCAAGCTCACTGTTCAGACCCCATAGGAAACACAGTAGAATAGAAGAGTGCTGTTTTCTCAAAAGTAGAGTGTGTTTCTTGTAAGGCGAGCTAGCGTTTGTTTCCCAGTCCTAAATGGAGTTGAATCCCATGCAGTTTCTGGTCCTACGACCAAGAGTTGTTTTCTGGTAAGAAGAGTCACTATTATGCTCCCATTGTCATACACAGGGCAAATAGCATTGGCGTCTGTTCCCATCATGTACAGTGTATTGGACTGAAGAGGAGCTATTGTTCTTGTAAGTTTCCTAAGCAGAGTTGAACTGGATATGGCCCGTGTGTGTAGGAAGCACCGTCCTTTTGTTCTGAGCAAGCTCACTGTTCGGACCCCATAGGAAACACAGTAGAGTAGAAGAGTGCTCTTTTCTCAAAAGCAGAGTTTGTTTCTTGTAAGGCGAGCTACTGTTTGTTTCCCAGTCCTAAATGGAGTTGAATCACATGCAGTTTCTGGTCCTACGAGCAAGGGTTGTTTTCTGGTAAGAAGAGTCACTATTGTGCTCCCATTGCCATACACAGTGCAAATAGCACTCGCGTCTGTTCCCAGCAAGTACAGTGTTTTGGACTGAAGAGGATCTACTGTTCGTGTCAGTTTCATAGCAGAATTGAACTAGATGTGGCCCGTGTGTGTAGGAAGCACAGTTCTTTTGTTCTGAGCAAGCTCACTTTTCGGATCCCTTAGGAAACACAGTAGAGTAGAAGAGTGCTCTTTTCTCAAAAGGAGAGTGTGTTTCTTGTAAGGCGAGCTAGCATTTGTTTCCCAGTCCTAAATGGAGTTGAATCACATGCAGTTTCTGGTCTTACGACCAAGAGTTGTTTTCTGGTAAGGAAAGTCAATATTGCGCCCCCATTGCCATACACATTACAAATAGCACTCGTGTCTGTTCCCAGGAAGTACAGTGTATTGGACTGAAGAGGAGCTACTGTTCTTGTCAGTTTCCTAAGCAGAATTGAACTAGATATGGTCCGTTTGTTTAGGAAGCACAGTTCTTTTGTTCTGAGCAAGCTCACTGTTCGGACCCCATAGGAAACACAGTAGAGTAGAAGAGTTCTCTTTTAGCAAAAGCAGAGTGTGTTTCTTGTAAGGCGAGCTAGCATTTGTTTCCCAGTCCTAAATGGACTTGAATCACATGCAGATTCTGGACCTACGACCAAGAGTTGTTTTCTGGTAAGGAAAGTCACTATTGTGCTCCCATTGCGATACACAGAGCAAATAGCACTCGCGTCTTTTCCCAGCAAGTACAGTGTATTGGACTGAAGAGGAGCTACTGTTCTTGTCAGTTTCCTAAGCAGAATTGAACTAGATATGGTCCGTTTGTGTAGGAAGCACAGTTCTTTTGTTCTGAGCAAGCTCACTGTTCGGACCCCATAGGAAACACAGTAGAGTAGAAGAGTGCTCTTTTAGCAAAAGCAGAGTGTGTTTCTTGTAAGGCGAGCTAGCATTTGTTTCCCAGTCCTAAATGGACTTGAATCACATGCAGATTCTGGACCTACGACCAAGAGTTGTTTTCTGGTAAGGAAAGTCACTATTGCGCTCCCATTGCGATACACAGAGCAAATAGCACTCGCGTCTTTTCCCAGCAAGTACAGTGTATTGGACTGAAGAGGAGCTTCTGTTCTTGTCAGTTTCCTAAGCAGAGTTGAACTAGATATGGCCCGTGTGTGTAGGAAGCACAGTTCTTTTGTTCTGAGCAAGCTCACTGTTCGGACCACATAGGAAACACAGTAGAGTAGAAGTGTGCTCTTTTCTCAAAAGCAGAGTGTGTTTCTTGTAAGGCGAGCTGGTGTTTGTTTCCCAGTCAGAAATGGAGTTGAATCACATGCAGTTTCTGGTACTACAAGCAAGGGTTGTTTTCTGGTAAGAAGAGTCACTATTGTGCTCCCATTGCCATACACAGTGCAAATAGCACTCGCGTCTGTTCCCAGCAAGTACAGTGTATTGGACTGAAGAGGATCTACTGTTCTTGTCAGGTTCCTAAGCAGAGTAGAACTAGATATGGCCCATGTGTGTAGGAAGCACAGTTCTTGTGTTCTGAGCAAGCTCACTGTTCAGACCCCACAGGAAACACAGTAGAATAGAAGAGTGCTGTTTTCTCAAAAGTAGAGTGTGTTTCTTGTAAGGCGAGCTAGCGTTTGTTTCCCAGTCCTAAATGGAGTTGAATCCCATGCAGTTTCTGGTCCTACGACCAAGAGTTGTTTTCTGGTAAGAAGAGTCACTATTATGCTCCCATTGTCATACACAGGGCAAATAGCATTGGCGTCTGTTCCCATCATGTACAGTGTATTGGACTGAAGAGGAGCTATTGTTCTTGTAAGTTTCCTAAGCAGAGTTGAACTGGATATGGCCCGTGTGTGTAGGAAGCACCGTCCTTTTGTTCTGAGCAAGCTCACTGTTCGGACCCCATAGGAAACACAGTAGAGTAGAAGAGTGCTCTTTTCTCAAAAGCAGAGTTTGTTTCTTGTAAGGCGAGCTACCGTTTGTTTCCCAGTCCTAAATGGAGTTGAATCACATGCAGTTTCTGGTCCTACGAGCAAGGGTTGTTTTCTGGTAAGAAGAGTCACTATTGTGCTCCCATTGCCATACACAGTGCAAATAGCACTCGCGTCTGTTCCCAGCAAGTACAGTGTTTTGGACTGAAGAGGATCTACTGTTCTTGTCAGTTTCATAGCAGAATTGAACTAGATGTGGCCCGTGTGTGTAGGAAGCACAGTTCTTTTGTTCTGAGCAAGCTCACTTTTCGGATCCCTTAGGAAACACAGTAGAGTAGAAGAGTGCTCTTTTCTCAAAAGGAGAGTGTGTTTCTTGTAAGGCGAGCTAGCATTTGTTTCCCAGTCCTAAATGGAGTTGAATCACATGCAGTTTCTGGTCTTACGACCAAGAGTTGTTTTCTGGTAAGGAAAGTCAATATTGCGCCCCCATTGCCATACACATTACAAATAGCACTCGTGTCTGTTCCCAGGAAGTACAGTGTATTGGACTGAAGAGGAGCTACTGTTCTTGTCAGTTTCCTAAGCAGAATTGAACTAGATATGGTCCGTTTGTTTAGGAAGCACAGTTCTTTTGTTCTGAGCAAGCTCACTGTTCGGACCCCATAGGAAACACAGTAGAGTAGAAGAGTTCTCTTTTAGCAAAAGCAGAGTGTGTTTCTTGTAAGGCGAGCTAGCATTTGTTTCCCAGTCCTAAATGGACTTGAATCACATGCAGATTCTGGACCTACGACCAAGAGTTGTTTTCTGGTAAGGAAAGTCACTATTGTGCTCCCATTGCGATACACAGAGCAAATAGCACTCGCGTCTTTTCCCAGCAAGTACAGTGTATTGGACTGAAGAGGAGCTACTGTTCTTGTCAGTTTCCTAAGCAGAATTGAACTAGATATGGTCCGTTTGTGTAGGAAGCACAGTTCTTTTGTTCTGAGCAAGCTCACTGTTCGGACCCCATAGGAAACACAGTAGAGTAGAAGAGTGCTCTTTTAGCAAAAGCAGAGTGTGTTTCTTGTAAGGCGAGCTAGCATTTGTTTCCCAGTCCTAAATGGACTTGAATCACATGCAGATTCTGGACCTACGACCAAGAGTTGTTTTCTGGTAAGGAAAGTCACTATTGCGCTCCCATTGCGATACACAGAGCAAATAGCACTCGCGTCTTTTCCCAGCAAGTACAGTGTATTGGACTGAAGAGGAGCTACTGTTCTTGTCAGTTTCCTAAGCAGAATTGAACTAGATATGGTCCGTTTGTGTAGGAAGCACAGTTCTTTTGTTCTGAGCAAGCTCACTGTTCGGACCCCATAGGAAACACAGTAGAGTAGAAGAGTGCTCTTTTAGCAAAAGCAGAGTGTGTTTCTTGTAAGGCGAGCTAGCATTTGTTTCCCAGTCCTAAATGGACTTGAATCACATGCAGATTCTGGACCTACGACCAAGAGTTGTTTTCTGGTAAGGAAAGTCACTATTGCGTTCCCATTGCGATACACAGAGCAAATAGCACTCGCGTCTTTTCCCAGCAAGTACAGTGTATTGGACTGAAGAGGAGCTTCTGTTCTTGTCAGGTTCCTAAGCAGAGTAGAACTAGATATGGCCCATGTGTGTAGGAAGCACAGTTCTTGTGTTCTGAGCAATCTCACTGTTCAGACCCCATAGGAAACACAGTAGAATAGAAGAGTGCTGTTTTCTCAAAAGTAGAGTGTGTTTCTTGTAAGGCGAGCTAGCGTTTGTTTCCCAGTCCTAAATGGAGTTGAATCCCATGCAGTTTCTGGTCCTACGACCAAGAGTTGTTTTCTGGTAAGAAGAGTCACTATTATGCTCCCATTGTCATACACAGGGCAAATAGCATTGGCGTCTGTTCCCATCATGTACAGTGTATTGGACTGAAGAGGAGCTATTGTTCTTGTAAGTTTCCTAAGCAGAGTTGAACTGGATATGGCCCGTGTGTGTAGGAAGCACCGTCCTTTTGTTCTGAGCAAGCTCACTGTTCGGACCCCATAGGAAACACAGTAGAGTAGAAGAGTGCTCTTTTCTCAAAAGCAGAGTTTGTTTCTTGTAAGGCGAGCTACCGTTTGTTTCCCAGTCCTAAATGGAGTTGAATCACATGCAGTTTCTGGTCCTACGAGCAAGGGTTGTTTTCTGGTAAGAAGAGTCACTATTGTGCTCCCATTGCCATACACAGTGCAAATAGCACTCGCGTCTGTTCCCAGCAAGTACAGTGTTTTGGACTGAAGAGGATCTACTGTTCGTGTCAGTTTCATAGCAGAATTGAACTAGATGTGGCCCGTGTGTGTAGGAAGCACAGTTCTTTTGTTCTGAGCAAGCTCACTTTTCAGATCCCTTAGGAAACACAGTAGAGTAGAAGAGTGCTCTTTTCTCAAAAGGAGAGTGTGTTTCTTGTAAGGCGAGCTAGCATTTGTTTCCCAGTCCTAAATGGAGTTGAATCACATGCAGTTTCTGGTCTTATGACCAAGAGTTGTTTTCTGGTAAGGAAAGTCAATATTGCGCCCCCATTGCCATACACATTACAAATAGCACTCGTGTCTGTTCCCAGGAAGTACAGTGTATTGGACTGAAGAGGAGCTACTGTTCTTGTCAGTTTCCTAAGCAGAATTGAACTAGATATGGTCCGTTTGTTTAGGAAGCACAGTTCTTTTGTTCTGAGCAAGCTCACTGTTCGGACCCCATAGGAAACACAGTAGAGTAGAAGAGTTCTCTTTTAGCAAAAGCAGAGTGTGTTTCTTGTAAGGCGAGCTAGCATTTGTTTCCCAGTCCTAAATGGACTTGAATCACATGCAGATTCTGGACCTACGACCAAGAGTTGTTTTCTGGTAAGGAAAGTCACTATTGCGCTCCCTTTGCGATACACAGAGCAAATAGCACTCGCGTCTTTTCCCAGCAAGTACAGTGTATTGGACTGAAGAGGAGCTTCTCTTCTTGTCAGTTTCCTAAGCAGAGTTGAACTAGATATTGCCCGTGTGTGTAGGAAGCACAGTTCTTTTGTTCTGAGCAAGCTCACTGTTCGGACCACGCAGGAAACACAGTAGAGTAGAAGTGTGCTCTTTTCTCAAAAGCAGAGTGTGTTTCTTGTAAGGCGAGCTGGTGTTTGTTTCCCAGTCAGAAATGGAGTTGAATCACATGCAGTTTCTGGTACTACAAGCAAGGGTTGTTTTCTGGTAAGAAGAGTCACTATTGAGCTCCCATTGCCATACACAGTGCAAATAGCACTCGCGTCTGTTCCCAGCAAGTACAGTGTATTGGACTGAAGAGGAGCTACTGTTCTTGTCAGGTTCCTAAGCAGAGTAGAACTAGATATGGCCCATGTGTGTAGGAAGCACAGTTCTTGTGTTCTGAGCAAGCTCACTGTTCAGACCCCATAGGAAACACAGTAGAATAGAAGAGTGCTGTTTTCTCAAAAGTAGAGTGTGTTTCTTGTAAGGCGAGCTAGTGTTTGTTTCCCAGTCCTAAATGGAGTTGAATCCCATGCAGTTTCTGGTCCTACGAGCAAGAGTTGTTTTCTGGTAAGAAGAGTCACTATTATGCTCCCATTGTCATACACAGGGCAAACAGCATTGGCGTCTGTTCCCATCATGTACAGTGTATTGGACTGAAGAGGAGCTATTGTTCTTGTAAGTTTCCTAAGCAGAGTTGAACTAGATATGTATGGCCCGTGTGTGTAGGAAGCACCGTCCTTTTGTTCTGAGCAAGCTCACTGTTCGGACCCCATAGGAAACACAGTAGAGGAGAAGAGTGCCCTTTTCTCAAAAGCAGAGTGTGTTTCTTGTAAGGCGAGCTAGCGTTTGTTTCCCAGTCCTAAATGGAGTTGAATCACATGCAGTTTCTGGTCCCATGAACAAGAGTTGTTTTCTGGTAAGAAGAGTCACTATTGTGCTCCCATTGCCATACACAGTGCAAATAGCACTGGCGTCTGTTCCCAAAAAGTACAGTGTATTGGACTGAAGAGGAGCTATTGTTCTTGTCAGTTTCCTAGGCAGAGTTGACCTAGATATGGCCCGTGTGTGTAGGAAGCACAGTTCTTTTGTTCTGAGCAAGCTCACTGTTCGGACCCCATAGGAAACACAGTAGAGTAGAAGAGTGCTCTTTTAGCAAAAGCAGAGTGTGTTTCTTGTAAGGCGAGCTAGCATTTGTTTCCCAGTCCTAAATGGACTTGAATCACATGCAGATTCTGGACCTACGACCAAGAGTTGTTTTCTGGTAAGGAAAGTCACTATTGCGATCCCATTGCGATACACAGAGCAAATAGCACTCGCGTCTTTTCCCAGCAAGTACAGTGTATTGGACTGAAGAGGAGCTACTGTTCTTGTCAGTTTCCTAAGCAGAGTTGAACTAGATATGGCCCGTGTGTGTAGGAAGCACAGTTCTTTTGTTCTGAGCAAGCTCACTGTTCGGACCACATAGGAAACACAGTAGAGTAGAAGTGTGCTCTTTTCTCAAAAGCAGAGTGTGTTTCTTGTAAGGCGAGCTGGTGTTTGTTTCCCAGTCAGAAATGGAGTTGAATCACATGCAGTTTCTGGTACTACAAGCAAGGGTTGTTTTCTGGTAAGAAGAGTCACTATTGTGCTCCCATTGCCATACACAGTGCAAATAGCACTCGCGTCTGTTCCCAGCAAGTACAGTGTATTGGACTGAAGAGGATCTACTGTTCTTGTCAGGTTCCTAAGCAGAGTAGAACTAGATATGGCCCATGTGTGTAGGAAGCACAGTTCTTGTGTTCTGAGCAAGCTCACTGTTCAGACCCCATAGGAAACACAGTAGAATAGAAGAGTGCTGTTTTCTCAAAAGTAGAGTGTGTTTCTTGTAAGGCGAGCTAGCGTTTGTTTCCCAGTCCTAAATGGAGTTGAATCCCATGCAGTTTCTGGTCCTACGACCAAGAGTTGTTTTCTGGTAAGAAGAGTCACTATTATGCTCCCATTGTCATACACAGGGCAAATAGCATTGGCGTCTGTTCCCATCATGTACAGTGTATTGGACTGAAGAGGAGCTATTGTTCTTGTAAGTTTCCTAAGCAGAGTTGAACTGGATATGGCCCGTGTGTGTAGGAAGCACCGTCCTTTTGTTCTGAGCAAGCTCACTGTTCGGACCCCATAGGAAACACAGTAGAGTAGAAGAGTGCTCTTTTCTCAAAAGCAGAGTTTGTTTCTTGTAAGGCGAGCTACCGTTTGTTTCCCAGTCCTAAATGGAGTTGAATCACATGCAGTTTCTGGTCCTACGAGCAAGGGTTGTTTTCTGGTAAGAAGAGTCACTATTGTGCTCCCATTGCCATACACAGTGCAAATAGCACTCGCGTCTGTTCCCAGCAAGTACAGTGTTTTGGACTGAAGAGGATCTACTGTTCGTGTCAGTTTCATAGCAGAATTGAACTAGATGTGGCCCGTGTGTGTAGGAAGCACAGTTCTTTTGTTCTGAGCAAGCTCACTTTTCGGATCCCTTAGGAAACACAGTAGAGTAGAAGAGTGCTCTTTTCTCAAAAGGAGAGTGTGTTTCTTGTAAGGCGAGCTAGCATTTGTTTCCCAGTCCTAAATGGAGTTGAATCACATGCAGTTTCTGGTCTTATGACCAAGAGTTGTTTTCTGGTAAGGAAAGTCAATATTGCGCCCCCATTGCCATACACATTACAAATAGCACTCGTGTCTGTTCCCAGGAAGTACAGTGTATTGGACTGAAGAGGAGCTACTGTTCTTGTCAGTTTCCTAAGCAGAATTGAACTAGATATGGTCCGTTTGTTTAGGAAGCACAGTTCTTTTGTTCTGAGCAAGCTCACTGTTCGGACCCCATAGGAAACACAGTAGAGTAGAAGAGTTCTCTTTTAGCAAAAGCAGAGTGTGTTTCTTGTAAGGCGAGCTAGCATTTGTTTCCCAGTCCTAAATGGACTTGAATCACATGCAGATTCTGGACCTACGACCAAGAGTTGTTTTCTGGTAAGGAAAGTCACTATTGCGCTCCCTTTGCGATACACAGAGCAAATAGCACTCGCGTCTTTTCCCAGCAAGTACAGTGTATTGGACTGAAGAGGAGCTTCTCTTCTTGTCAGTTTCCTAAGCAGAGTTGAACTAGATATGGCCCGTGTGTGTAGGAAGCACAGTTCTTTTGTTCTGGGCAAGCTCACTGTTCGGACCACGCAGGAAACACAGTAGAGTAGAAGTGTGCTCTTTTCTCAAAAGCAGAGTGTGTTTCTTGTAAGGCGAGCTGGTGTTTGTTTCCCAGTCAGAAATGGAGTTGAATCACATGCAGTTTCTGGTACTACAAGCAAGGGTTGTTTTCTGGTAAGAAGAGTCACTATTGAGCTCCCATTGCCATACACAGTGCAAATAGCACTCGCGTCTGTTCCCAGCAAGTACAGTGTTTTGGACTGAAGAGGATCTACTGTTCGTGTCAGTTTCATAGCAGAATTGAACTAGATGTGGCCCGTGTGTGTAGGAAGCACAGTTCTTTTGTTCTGAGCAAGCTCACTTTTCGGATCCCTTAGGAAACACAGTAGAGTAGAAGAGTGCTCTTTTCTCAAAAGGAGAGTGTGTTTCTTGTAAGGCGAGCTAGCATTTGTTTCCCAGTCCTAAATGGAGTTGAATCACATGCAGTTTCTGGTCTTACGACCAAGAGTTGTTTTCTGGTAAGGAAAGTCAATATTGCGCCCCCATTGCCATACACATTACAAATAGCACTCGTGTCTGTTCCCAGGAAGTACAGTGTATTGGACTGAAGAGGAGCTACTGTTCTTGTCAGTTTCCTAAGCAGAATTGAACTAGATATGGTCCGTTTGTGTAGGAAGCACAGTTCTTTTGTTCTGAGCAAGCTCACTGTTCGGACCCCATAGGAAACACAGTAGAGTAGAAGAGTGCTCTTTTAGCAAAAGCAGAGTGTGTTTCTTGTAAGGCGAGCTAGCATTTGTTTCCCAGTCCTAAATGGACTTGAATCACATGCAGATTCTGGACCTACGACCAAGAGTTGTTTTCTGGTAAGGAAAGTCACTATTGCGCTCCCATTGCGATACACAGAGCAAATAGCACTCGCGTCTTTTCCCAGCAAGTACAGTGTATTGGACTGAAGAGGAGCTTCTGTTCTTGTCAGTTTCCTAAGCAGAGTTGAACTAGATATGGCCCGTGTGTGTAGGAAGCACAGTTCTTTTGTTCTGAGCAAGCTCACTGTTCGGACCACATAGGAAACACAGTAGAGTAGAAGTGTGCTCTTTTCTCAAAAGCAGAGTGTGTTTCTTGTAAGGCGAGCTGGTGTTTGTTTCCCAGTCAGAAATGGAGTTGAATCACATGCAGTTTCTGGTACTACAAGCAAGGGTTGTTTTCTGGTAAGAAGAGTCACTATTGTGCTCCCATTGCCATACACAGTGCAAATAGCACTCGCGTCTGTTCCCAGCAAGTACAGTGTATTGGACTGAAGAGGATCTACTGTTCTTGTCAGGTTCCTAAGCAGAGTAGAACTAGATATGGCCCATGTGTGTAGGAAGCACAGTTCTTGTGTTCTGAGCAAGCTCACTGTTCAGACCCCATAGGAAACACAGTAGAATAGAAGAGTGCTGTTTTCTCAAAAGTAGAGTGTGTTTCTTGTAAGGCGAGCTAGCGTTTGTTTCCCAGTCCTAAATGGAGTTGAATCCCATGCAGTTTCTGGTCCTACGACCAAGAGTTGTTTTCTGGTAAGAAGAGTCACTATTATGCTCCCATTGTCATACACAGGGCAAATAGCATTGGCGTCTGTTCCCATCATGTACAGTGTATTGGACTGAAGAGGAGCTATTGTTCTTGTAAGTTTCCTAAGCAGAGTTGAACTAGATATGTATGGCCCGTGTGTGTAGGAAGCACCGTCCTTTTGTTCTGAGCAAGCTCACTGTTCGGACCCCATAGGAAACAGAGTAGAGGAGAAGAGTGCCCTTTTCTCAAAAGCAGAGTGTGTTTCTTGTAAGGCGAGCTAGCGTTTGTTTCCCAGTCCTAAATGGAGTTGAATCACATGCAGTTTCTGGTCCCATGAACAAGAGTTGTTTTCTGGTAAGAAGAGTCACTATTGTGCTCCCATTGCCATACACAGTGCAAATAGCACTGGCGTCTGTTCCCAAAAAGTACAGTGTATTGGACTGAAGAGGAGCTATTGTTCTTGTCAGTTTCCTAGGCAGAGTTGACCTAGATATGGCCCGTGTGTGTAGGAAGCACAGTTCTTTTGTTCTGAGCAAGCTCACTGTTCGGACCCCATAGGAAACACAGTAGAGTAGAAGAGTGCTCTTTTAGCAAAAGCAGAGTGTGTTTCTTGTAAGGCGAGCTAGCATTTGTTTCCCAGTCCTAAATGGACTTGAATCACATGCAGATTCTGGACCTACGACCAAGAGTTGTTTTCTGGTAAGGAAAGTCACTATTGCGCTCCCATTGCAATACACAGAGCAAATAGCACTCGCGTCTTTTCCCAGCAAGTACAGTGTATTGGACTGAAGAGGAGCTACTGTTCTTGTCAGTTTCCTAAGCAGAATTGAACTAGATATGGTCCGTTTGTGTAGGAAGCACAGTTCTTTTGTTCTGAGCAAGCTCACTGTTCGGACCCCATAGGAAACACAGTAGAGTAGAAGAGTGCTCTTTTAGCAAAAGCAGAGTGTGTTTCTTGTAAGGCGAGCTAGCATTTGTTTCCCAGTCCTAAATGGACTTGAATCACATGCAGATTCTGGACCTACGACCAAGAGTTGTTTTCTGGTAAGGAAAGTCACTATTGCGCTCCCATTGCGATACACAGAGCAAATAGCACTCGCGTCTTTTCCCAGCAAGTACAGTGTATTGGACTGAAGAGGAGCTTCTGTTCTTGTCAGTTTCCTAAGCAGAGTTGAACTAGATATGGCCCGTGTGTGTAGGAAGCACAGTTCTTTTGTTCTGAGCAAGCTCACTGTTCGGACCACATAGGAAACACAGTAGAGTAGAAGTGTGCTCTTTTCTCAAAAGCAGAGTGTGTTTCTTGTAAGGCGAGCTGGTGTTTGTTTCCCAGTCAGAAATGGAGTTGAATCACATGCAGTTTCTGGTACTACAAGCAAGGGTTGTTTTCTGGTAAGAAGAGTCACTATTGTGCTCCCATTGCCATACACAGTGCAAATAGCACTCGCGTCTGTTCCCAGCAAGTACAGTGTATTGGACTGAAGAGGATCTACTGTTCTTGTCAGATTCCTAAGCAGAGTAGAACTAGATATGGCCCATGTGTGTAGGAAGCACAGTTCTTGTGTTCTGAGCAAGCTCACTGTTCAGACCCCATAGGAAACACAGTAGAATAGAAGAGTGCTGTTTTCTCAAAAGTAGAGTGTGTTTCTTGTAAGGCGAGCTAGCGTTTGTTTCCCAGTCCTAAATGGAGTTGAATCCCATGCAGTTTCTGGTCCTACGACCAAGAGTTGTTTTCTGGTAAGAAGAGTCACTATTATGCTCCCATTGTCATACACAGGGCAAATAGCATTGGCGTCTGTTCCCATCATGTACAGTGTATTGGACTGAAGAGGAGCTATTGTTCTTGTAAGTTTCCTAAGCAGAGTTGAACTGGATATGGCCCGTGTGTGTAGGAAGCACCGTCCTTTTGTTCTGAGCAAGCTTACTGTTCGGACCCCATAGGAAACACAGTAGAGTAGAAGAGTGCTCTTTTCTCAAAAGCAGAGTTTGTTTCTTGTAAGGCGAGCTACCGTTTGTTTCCCAGTCCTAAATGGAGTTGAATCACATGCAGTTTCTGGTCCTACGAGCAAGGGTTGTTTTCTGGTAAGAAGAGTCACTATTGTGCTCCCATTGCCATACACAGTGCAAATAGCACTCGCGTCTGTTCCCAGCAAGTACAGTGTTTTGGACTGAAGAGGATCTACTGTTCGTGTCAGTTTCATAGCAGAATTGAACTAGATGTGGCCCGTGTGTGTAGGAAGCACAGTTCTTTTGTTCTGAGCAAGCTCACTGTTCGGACCCCATAGGAAACACAGTAGAGTAGAAGAGTGCTCTTTTAGCAAAAGCAGAGTGTGTTTCTTGTAAGGCGAGCTAGCATTTGTTTCCCAGTCCTAAATGGACTTGAATCACATGCAGATTCTGGACCTACGACCAAGAGTTGTTTTCTGGTAAGGAAAGTCACTATTGCGCTCCCATTGCGATACACAGAGCAAATAGCACTCGCGTCTTTTCCCAGCAAGTACAGTGTATTGGACTGAAGAGGAGCTTCTGTTCTTGTCAGTTTCCTAAGCAGAGTTGAACTAGATATGGCCCGTGTGTGTAGGAAGCACAGTTCTTTTGTTCTGAGCAAGCTCACTGTTCGGACCACATAGGAAACACAGTAGAGTAGAAGTGTGCTCTTTTCTCAAAAGCAGAGTGTGTTTCTTGTAAGGCGAGCTGGTGTTTGTTTCCCAGTCAGAAATGGAGTTGAATCACATGCAGTTTCTGGTACTACAAGCAAGGGTTGTTTTCTGGTAAGAAGAGTCACTATTGTGCTCCCATTGCCATACACAGTGCAAATAGCACTCGCGTCTGTTCCCAGCAAGTACAGTGTATTGGACTGAAGAGGATCTACTGTTCTTGTCAGGTTCCTAAGCAGAGTAGAACTAGATATGGCCCATGTGTGTAGGAAGCACAGTTCTTGTGTTCTGAGCAAGCTCACTGTTCAGACCCCATAGGAAACACAGTAGAATAGAAGAGTGCTGTTTTCTCAAAAGTAGAGTGTGTTTCTTGTAAGGCGAGCTAGCGTTTGTTTCCCAGTCCTAAATGGAGTTGAATCCCATGCAGTTTCTGGTCCTACGAGCAAGAGTTGTTTTCTGGTAAGAAGAGTCACTATTATGCTCCCATTGTCATACACAGGGCAAATAGCATTGGCGTCTGTTCCCATCATGTACAGTGTATTGGACTGAAGAGGAGCTATTGTTCTTGTAAGTTTCCTAAGCAGAGTTGAACTAGATATGTATGGCCCGTGTGTGTAGGAAGCACCGTCCTTTTGTTCTGAGCAAGCTCACTGTTCGGACCCCATAGGAAACACAGTAGAGTAGAAGAGTGCTCTTTTCTCAAAAGCAGAGTTTGTTTCTTGTAAGGCGAGCTACCGTTTGTTTCCCAGTCCTAAATGGAGTTGAATCACATGCAGTTTCTGGTCCTACGAGCAAGGGTTGTTTTCTGGTAAGAAGAGTCACTATTGTGCTCCCATTGCCATACACAGTGCAAATAGCACTCGCGTCTGTTCCCAGCAAGTACAGTGTTTTGGACTGAAGAGGATCTACTGTTCGTGTCAGTTTCATAGCAGAATTGAACTAGATGTGGCCCGTGTGTGTAGGAAGCACAGTTCTTTTGTTCTGAGCAAGCTCACTGTTCAGACCCCATAGGAAACACAGTAGAGTAGAAGAGTGCTCTTTTCTCAAAAGGAGAGTGTGTTTCTTGTAAGGCGAGCTAGCATTTGTTTCCCAGTCCTAAATGGAGTTGAATCACATGCAGTTTCTGGTCTTACGACCAAGAGTTGTTTTCTGGTAAGGAAAGTCAATATTGCGCCCCCATTGCCATACACATTACAAATAGCACTCGTGTCTGTTCCCAGGAAGTACAGTGTATTGGACTGAAGAGGAGCTACTGTTCTTGTCAGTTTCCTAAGCAGAATTGAACTAGATATGGTCCGTTTGTTTAGGAAGCACAGTTCTTTTGTTCTGAGCAAGCTCACTGTTCGGACCCCATAGGAAACACAGTAGAGTAGAAGAGTTCTCTTTTAGCAAAAGCAGAGTGTGTTTCTTGTAAGGCGAGCTAGCATTTGTTTCCCAGTCCTAAATGGACTTGAATCACATGCAGATTCTGGACCTACGACCAAGAGTTGTTTTCTGGTAAGGAAAGTCACTATTGCGCTCCCTTTGCGATACACAGAGCAAATAGCACTCGCGTCTTTTCCCAGCAAGTACAGTGTATTGGACTGAAGAGGAGCTTCTCTTCTTGTCAGTTTCCTAAGCAGAGTTGAACTAGATATGGCCCGTGTGTGTAGGAAGCACAGTTCTTTTGTTCTGAGCAAGCTCACTGTTCGGACCACGCAGGAAACACAGTAGAGTAGAAGTGTGCTCTTTTCTCAAAAGCAGAGTGTGTTTCTTGTAAGGCGAGCTGGTGTTTGTTTCCCAGTCAGAAATGGAGTTGAATCACATGCAGTTTCTGGTACTACAAGCAAGGGTTGTTTTCTGGTAAGAAGAGTCACTATTGTGCTCCCATTGCCATACACAGTGCAAATAGCACTCGCGTCTGTTCCCAGCAAGTACAGTGTATTGGACTGAAGAGGAGCTACTGTTCTTGTCAGGTTCCTAAGCAGAGTAGAACTAGATATGGCCCATGTGTGTAGGAAGCACAGTTCTTGTGTTCTGAGCAAGCTCACTGTTCAGACCCCATAGGAAACACAGTAGAATAGAAGAGTGCTGTTTTCTCAAAAGTAGAGTGTGTTTCTTGTAAGGCGAGCTAGCGTTTGTTTCCCAGTCCTAAATGGAGTTGAATCCCATGCAGTTTCTGGTCCTACGAGCAAGAGTTGTTTTCTGGTAAGAAGAGTCACTATTATGCTCCCATTGTCATACACAGGGCAAATAGCATTGGCGTCTGTTCCCATCATGTACAGTGTATTGGACTGAAGAGGAGCTATTGTTCTTGTAAGTTTCCTAAGCAGAGTTGAACTAGATATGTATGGCCCGTGTGTGTAGGAAGCACCGTCCTTTTGTTCTGAGCAAGCTCACTGTTCGGACCCCATAGGAAACACAGTAGAGGAGAAGAGTGCCCTTTTCTCAAAAGCAGAGTGTGTTTCTTGTAAGGCGAGCTAGCGTTTGTTTCCCAGTCCTAAATGGAGTTGAATCACAAGCAGTTTCTGGTCCCATGAACAAGAGTTGTTTTCTGGTAAGAAGAGTCACTATTGTGCTCCCATTGCCATACACAGTGCAAATAGCACTGGCGTCTGTTCCCAAAAAGTACAGTGTATTGGACTGAAGAGGAGCTATTGTTCTTGTCAGTTTCCTAGGCAGAGTTGACCTAGATATGGCCCGTGTGTGTAGGAAGCACAGTTCTTTTGTTCTGAGCAAGCTCACTGTTCGGACCCCATAGGAAACACAGTAGAGTAGAAGAGTGATCTTTTAGCAAAAGCAGAGTGTGTTTCTTGTAAGGCGAGCTAGCATTTGTTTCCCAGTCCTAAATGGACTTGAATCACATGCAGATTCTCGACCTACGACCAAGAGTTGTTTTCTGGTAAGGAAAGTCACTATTGCGCTCCCATTGCGATACACAGAGCAAATAGCACTCGCGTCTTTTCCCAGCAAGTACAGTGTATTGGACTGAAGAGGAGCTACTGTTCTTGTCAGTTTCCTAAGCAGAATTGAACTAGATATGGTCCGTTTGTGTAGGAAGCACAGTTCTTTTGTTCTGAGCAAGCTCACTGTTCGGACCCCATAGGAAACACAGTAGAGTAGAAGAGTGCTCTTTTAGCAAAAGCAGAGTGTGTTTCTTGTAAGGCGAGCTAGCATTTGTTTCCCAGTCCTAAATGGACTTGAATCACATGCAGATTCTCGACCTACGACCAAGAGTTGTTTTCTGGTAAGGAAAGTCACTATTGCGCTCCCATTGCGATACACAGAGCAAATAGCACTCGCGTCTTTTCCCAGCAAGTACAGTGTATTGGACTGAAGAGGAGCTACTGTTCTTGTCAGTTTCCTAAGCAGAATTGAACTAGATATGGTCCGTTTGTGTAGGAAGCACAGTTCTTTTGTTCTGAGCAAGCTCACTGTTCGGACCCCATAGGAAACACAGTAGAGTAGAAGAGTGCTCTTTTAGCAAAAGCAGAGTGTGTTTCTTGTAAGGCGAGCTAGCATTTGTTTCCCAGTCCTAAATGGACTTGAATCACATGCAGATTCTGGACCTACGACCAAGAGTTGTTTTCTGGTAAGGAAAGTCACTATTGCGCTCCCATTGCGATACACAGAGCAAATAGCACTCGCGTCTTTTCCCAGCAAGTACAGTGTATTGGACTGAAGAGGAGCTTCTGTTCTTGTCAGTTTCCTAAGCAGAGTTGAACTAGATATGGCCCGTGTGTGTAGGAAGCACAGTTCTTTTGTTCTGAGCAAGCTCACTGTTCGGACCACATAGGAAACACAGTAGAGTAGAAGTGTGCTCTTTTCTCAAAAGCAGAGTGTGTTTCTTGTAAGGCGAGCTGGTGTTTGTTTCCCAGTCAGAAATGGAGTTGAATCACATGCAGTTTCTGGTACTACAAGCAAGGGTTGTTTTCTGGTAAGAAGAGTCACTATTGTGCTCCCATTGCCATACACAGTGCAAATAGCACTCGCGTCTGTTCCCAGCAAGTACAGTGTATTGGACTGAAGAGGATCTACTGTTCTTGTCAGGTTCCTAAGCAGAGTAGAACTAGATATGGCCCATGTGTGTAGGAAGCACAGTTCTTGTGTTCTGAGCAAGCTCACTGTTCAGACCCCATAGGAAACACTGTAGAATAGAAGAGTGCTGTTTTCTCAAAAGTAGAGTGTGTTTCTTGTAAGGCGAGCTAGCGTTTGTTTCCCAGTCCTAAATGGAGTTGAATCCCATGCAGATTCTGGTCCTACGACCAAGAGTTGTTTTCTGGTAAGAAGAGTCACTATTATGCTCCCATTGTCATACACAGGGCAAATAGCATTGGCGTCTGTTCCCATCATGTACAGTGTATTGGACTGAAGAGGAGCTATTGTTCTTGTAAGTTTCCTAAGCAGAGTTGAACTGGATATGGCCCGTGTGTGTAGGAAGCACCGTCCTTTTGTTCTGAGCAAGCTCACTGTTCGGACCCCATAGGAAACACAGTAGAGTAGAAGAGTGCTCTTTTCTCAAAAGCAGAGTTTGTTTCTTGTAAGGCGAGCTGGTGTTTGTTTCCCAGTCAGAAATGGAGTTGAATCACATGCAGTTTCTGGTATTACAAGCAAGGGTTGTTTTCTGGTAAGAAGAGTCACTATTGTGCTCCCATTGCCATACACAGTGCAAATAGCACTCGCGTCTGTTCCCAGCAAGTACAGTGTATTGGACTGAAGAGGAGCTACTGTTCTTGTCAGGTTCCTAAGCAGAGTAGAACTAGATATGGCCCATGTGTGTAGGAAGCACAGTTCTTGTGTTCTGAGCAAGCTCACTGTTCAGACCCCATAGGAAACACAGTAGAGTAGAAGAGTGCTCTTTTCTCAAAAGGAGAGTGTGTTTCTTGTAAGGCGAGCTAGCATTTGTTTCCCAGTCCTAAATGGAGTTGAATCACATGCAGTTTCTGGTCTTACGACCAAGAGTTGTTTTCTGGTAAGGAAAGTCAATATTGCGCCCCCATTGCCATACACATTACAAATAGCACTCGTGTCTGTTCCCAGGAAGTACAGTGTATTGGACTGAAGAGGAGCTACTGTTCTTGTCAGTTTCCTAAGCAGAATTGAACTAGATATGGTCCGTTTGTTTAGGAAGCACAGTTCTTTTGTTCTGAGCAAGCTCACTGTTCGGACCCCATAGGAAACACAGTAGAGTAGAAGAGTGCTCTTTTAGCAAAAGCAGAGTGTGTTTCTTGTAAGGCGAGCTAGCATTTGTTTCCCAGTCCTAAATGGACTTGAATCACATGCAGATTCTGGACCTACGACCAAGAGTTGTTTTCTGGTAAGGAAAGTCACTATTGCGCTCCCTTTGCGATACACAGAGCAAATAGCACTCGCGTCTTTTCCCAGCAAGTACAGTGTATTGGACTGAAGAGGAGCTTCTCTTCTTGTCAGTTTCCTAAGCAGAGTTGAACTAGATATGGCCCGTGTGTGTAGGAAGCACAGTTCTTTTGTTCTGAGCAAGCTCACTGTTCGGACCACGCAGGAAACACAGTAGAGTAGAAGTGTGCTCTTTTCTCAAAAGCAGAGTGTGTTTCTTGTAAGGCGAGCTGGTGTTTGTTTCCCAGTCAGAAATGGAGTTGAATCACATGCAGTTTCTGGTACTACAAGCAAGGGTCGTTTTCTGGTAAGAAGAGTCACTATTGAGCTCCCATTGCCATACACAGTGCAAATAGCACTCGCGTCTGTTCCCAGCAAGTACAGTGTTTTGGACTGAAGAGGATCTACTGTTCGTGTCAGTTTCATAGCAGAATTGAACTAGATGTGGCCCGTGTGTGTAGGAAGCACAGTTCTTTTGTTCTGAGCAAGCTCACTTTTCGGACCCCATAGGAAACACAGTAGAGTAGAAGAGTTCTCTTTTAGCAAAAGCAGAGTGTGTTTCTTGTAAGGCGAGCTAGCATTTGTTTCCCAGTCCTAAATGGACTTGAATCACATGCAGATTCTGGACCTACGACCAAGAGTTGTTTTCTGGTAAGGAAAGTCACTATTGCACTCCCTTTGCGATACACAGAGCAAATAGCACTCGCGTCTTTTCCCAGCAAGTACAGTGTATTGGACTGAAGAGGAGCTTCTCTTCTTGTCAGTTTCCTAAGCAGAGTTGAACTAGATATGGCCCGTGTGTGTAGGAAGCACAGTTCTTTTGTTCTGAGCAAGCTCACTGTTCGGACCACATAGGAAACACAGTAGAGTAGAAGTGTGCTCTTTTCTCAAAAGCAGAGTGTGTTTCTTGTAAGGCGAGCTGGTGTTTGTTTCCCAGTCAGAAATGGAGTTGAATCACATGCAGTTTCTGGTACTACAAGCAAGGGTTGTTTTCTGGTAAGAAGAGTCACTATTGAGCTCCCATTGCCATACACAGTGCAAATAGCACTCGCGTCTGTTCCCAGCAAGTACAGTGTATTGGACTGAAGAGGAGCTACTGTTCTTGTCAGGTTCCTAAGCAGAGTAGAACTAGATATGGCCCATGTGTGTAGGAAGCACAGTTCTTGTGTTCTGAGCAAGCTCACTGTTCAGACCCCATAGGAAACACAGTAGAATAGAAGAGTGCTGTTTTCTCAAAAGTAGAGTGTGTTTCTTGTAAGGCGAGCTAGCGTTTGTTTCCCAGTCCTAAATGGAGTTGAATCCCATGCAGTTTCTGGTCCTACGACCAAGAGTTGTTTTCTGGTAAGAAGAGTCACTATTATGCTCCCATTGTCATACACAGGGCAAATAGCATTGGCGTCTGTTCCCATCATGTACAGTGTATTGGACTGAAGAGGAGCTATTGTTCTTGTAAGTTTCCTAAGCAGAGTTGAACTAGATATGTATGGCCCGTGTGTGTAGGAAGCACCGTCCTTTTGTTCTGAGCAAGCTCACTGTTCAGACCCCATAGGAAACACAGTAGAGGAGAAGAGTGCCCTTTTCTCAAAAGCAGAGTGTGTTTCTTGTAAGGCGAGCTAGCGTTTCTTTCCCAGTCCTAAATGGAGTTGAATCACATGCAGTTTCTGGTCCTACGAGCAAGGGTTGTTTTCTGGTAAGAAGAGTCACTATTGTGCTCCCATTGCCATACACAGTGCAAATAGCACTCGCGTCTGTTCCCAGCAAGTACAGTGTTTTGGACTGAAGAGGATCTACTGTTCGTGTCAGTTTCATAGCAGAATTGAACTAGATGTGGCCCGTGTGTGTAGGAAGCACAGTTCTTTTGTTCTGAGCAAGCTCACTTTTCGGATCCCTTAGGAAACACAGTAGAGTAGAAGAGTGCTCTTTTCTCAAAAGGAGAGTGTGTTTCTTGTAAGGCGAGCTAGCATTTGTTTCCCAGTCCTAAATGGAGTTGAATCACATGCAGTTTCTGGTCTTACGACCAAGAGTTGTTTTCTGGTAAGGAAAGTCAATATTGCGCCCCCATTGCCATACACATTACAAATAGCACTCGTGTCTGTTCCCAGGAAGTACAGTGTATTGGACTGAAGAGGAGCTACTGTTCTTGTCAGTTTCCTAAGCAGAATTGAACTAGATATGGTCCGTTTGTGTAGGAAGCACAGTTCTTTTGTTCTGAGCAAGCTCACTGTTCAGACCCCATAGGAAACACAGTAGAGTAGAAGAGTGCTCTTTTAGCAAAAGCAGAGTGTGTTTCTTGTAAGGCGAGCTAGCATTTGTTTCCCAGTCCTAAATGGACTTGAATCACATGCAGATTCTGGACCTACGACCAAGAGTTGTTTTCTGGTAAGGAAAGTCACTATTGCGCTCCCTTTGCGATACACAGAGCAAATAGCACTCGCGTCTTTTCCCAGCAAGTACAGTGTATTGGACTGAAGAGGAGCTTCTCTTCTTGTCAGTTTCCTAAGCAGAGTTGAACTAGATATGGCCCGTGTGTGTAGGAAGCACAGTTCTTTTGTTCTGAGCAAGCTCACTGTTCGGACCACGCAGGAAACACAGTAGAGTAGAAGTGTGCTCTTTTCTCAAAAGCAGAGTGTGTTTCTTGTAAGGCGAGCTGGTGTTTGTTTCCCAGTCAGAAATGGAGTTGAATCACATGCAGTTTCTGGTACTACAAGCAAGGGTCGTTTTCTGGTAAGAAGAGTCACTATTGAGCTCCCATTGCCATACACAGTGCAAATAGCACTCGCGTCTGTTCCCAGCAAGTACAGTGTTTTGGACTGAAGAGGATCTACTGTTCGTGTCAGTTTCATAGCAGAATTGAACTAGATGTGGCCCGTGTGTGTAGGAAGCACAGTTCTTTTGTTCTGAGCAAGCTCACTTTTCGGACCCCATAGGAAACACAGTAGAGTAGAAGAGTTCTCTTTTAGCAAAAGCAGAGTGTGTTTCTTGTAAGGCGAGCTAGCATTTGTTTCCCAGTCCTAAATGGACTTGAATCACATGCAGATTCTGGACCTACGACCAAGAGTTGTTTTCTGGTAAGGAAAGTCACTATTGCGCTCCCTTTGCGATACACAGAGCAAATAGCACTCGCGTCTTTTCCCAGCAAGTACAGTGTATTGGACTGAAGAGGAGCTTCTCTTCTTGTCAGTTTCCTAAGCAGAGTTGAACTAGATATGGCCCGTGTGTGTAGGAAGCACAGTTCTTTTGTTCTGAGCAAGCTCACTGTTCGGACCACATAGGAAACACAGTAGAGTAGAAGTGTGCTCTTTTCTCAAAAGCAGAGTGTGTTTCTTGTAAGGCGAGCTGGTGTTTGTTTCCCAGTCAGAAATGGAGTTGAATCACATGCAGTTTCTGGTACTACAAGCAAGGGTTGTTTTCTGGTAAGAAGAGTCACTATTGAGCTCCCATTGTCATACACAGGGCAAATAGCATTGGCGTCTGTTCCCATCATGTACAGTGTATTGGACTGAAGAGGAGCTATTGTTCTTGTAAGTTTCCTAAGCAGAGTTGAACTAGATATGTATGGCCCGTGTGTGTAGGAAGCACCGTCCTTTTGTTCTGAGCAAGCTCACTGTTCAGACCCCATAGGAAACACAGTAGAGGAGAAGAGTGCCCTTTTCTCAAAAGCAGAGTGTGTTTCTTGTAAGGCGAGCTAGCGTTTCTTTCCCAGTCCTAAATGGAGTTGAATCACATGCAGTTTCTGGTCCTACGAGCAAGGGTTGTTTTCTGGTAAGAAGAGTCACTATTGTGCTCCCATTGCCATACACAGTGCAAATAGCACTCGCGTCTGTTCCCAGCAAGTACAGTGTTTTGGACTGAAGAGGATCTACTGTTCGTGTCAGTTTCATAGCAGAATTGAACTAGATGTGGCCCGTGTGTGTAGGAAGCACAGTTCTTTTGTTCTGAGCAAGCTCACTTTTCGGATCCCTTAGGAAACACAGTAGAGTAGAAGAGTGCTCTTTTCTCAAAAGGAGAGTGTGTTTCTTGTAAGGCGAGCTAGCATTTGTTTCCCAGTCCTAAATGGAGTTGAATCACATGCAGTTTCTGGTCTTCCGACCAAGAGTTGTTTTCTGGTAAGGAAAGTCAATATTGCGCCCCCATTGCCATACACATTACAAATAGCACTCGTGTCTGTTCCCAGGAAGTACAGTGTATTGGACTGAAGAGGAGCTACTGTTCTTGTCAGTTTCCTAAGCAGAATTGAACTAGATATGGTCCGTTTGTGTAGGAAGCACAGTTCTTTTGTTCTGAGCAAGCTCACTGTTCGGACCCCATAGGAAACACAGTAGAGTAGAAGAGTGCTCTTTTAGCAAAAGCAGAGTGTGTTTCTTGTAAGGCGAGCTAGCATTTGTTTCCCAGTCCTAAATGGACTTGAATCACATGCAGATTCTGGACCTACGACCAAGAGTTGTTTTCTGGTAAGGAAAGTCACTATTGCGCTCCCTTTGCGATACACAGAGCAAATAGCACTCGCGTCTTTTCCCAGCAAGTACAGTGTATTGGACTGAAGAGGAGCTTCTGTTCTTGTCAGTTTCCTAAGCAGAGTTGAACTAGATATGGCCCGTGTGTGTAGGAAGCACAGTTCTTTTGTTCTGAGCAAGCTCACTGTTCGGACCACATAGGAAACACAGTAGAGTAGAAGTGTGCTCTTTTCTCAAAAGCAGAGTGTGTTTCTTGTAAGGCGAGCTGGTGTTTGTTTCCCAGTCAGAAATGGAGTTGAATCACATGCAGTTTCTGGTACTACAAGCAAGGGTTGTTTTCTGGTAAGAAGAGTCACTATTGTGCTCCCATTGCCATACACAGTGCAAATAGCACTCGCGTCTGTTCCCAGCAAGTACAGTGTATTGGACTGAAGAGGAGCTACTGTTCTTGTCAGGTTCCTAAGCAGAGTAGAACTAGATACGGCCCATGTGTGTAGGAAGCACAGTTCTTGTGTTCTGAGCAAGCTCACTGTTCAGACCCCATAGGAAACACAGTAGAGTAGAAGAGTGCTCTTTTCTCAAAAGGAGAGTGTGTTTCTTGTAAGGCGAGCTAGCATTTGTTTCCCAGTCCTAAATGGAGTTGAATCACATGCAGTTTCTGGTCTTACGACCAAGAGTTGTTTTCTGGTAAGGAAAGTCAATATTGCGCCCCCATTGCCATACACATTACAAATAGCACTCGTGTCTGTTCCCAGGAAGTACAGTGTATTGGACTGAAGAGGAGCTACTGTTCTTGTCAGTTTCCTAAGCAGAATTGAACTAGATATGGTCCGTTTGTTTAGGAAGCACAGTTCTTTTGTTCTGAGCAAGCTCACTGTTCGGACCCCATAGGAAACACAGTAGAGTAGAAGAGTTCTCTTTTAGCAAAAGCAGAGTGTGTTTCTTGTAAGGCGAGCTAGCATTTGTTTCCCAGTCCTAAATGGACTTGAATCACATGCAGATTCTGGACCTACGACCAAGAGTTGTTTTCTGGTAAGGAAAGTCACTATTGCGCTCCCTTTGCGATACACAGAGCAAATAGCACTCGCGTCTTTTCCCAGCAAGTACAGTGTATTGG
Organism: Peromyscus eremicus; assembly: GCF_949786415.1. Lineage (NCBI taxonomy): Eukaryota > Metazoa > Chordata > Mammalia > Rodentia > Cricetidae > Peromyscus > Peromyscus eremicus. The sequence continues at coordinate 85,533 of NW_026735020.1, read as the reverse complement.
ACTGAAGAGGAGCTTCTCTTCTTGTCAGTTTCCTAAGCAGAGTTGAACTAGATATGGCCCGTGTGTGTAGGAAGCACAGTTCTTTTGTTCTGAGCAAGCTCACTGTTCGGACCACGCAGGAAACACAGTAGAGTAGAAGTGTGCTCTTTTCTCAAAAGCAGAGTGTGTTTCTTGTAAGGCGAGCTGGTGTTTGTTTCCCAGTCAGAAATGGAGTTGAATCACATGCAGTTTCTGGTACTACAAGCAAGGGTCGTTTTCTGGTAAGAAGAGTCACTATTGAGCTCCCATTGCCATACACAGTGCAAATAGCACTCGCGTCTGTTCCCAGCAAGTACAGTGTTTTGGACTGAAGAGGATCTACTGTTCGTGTCAGTTTCATAGCAGAATTGAACTAGATGTGGCCCGTGTGTGTAGGAAGCACAGTTCTTTTGTTCTGAGCAAGCTCACTTTTCGGACCCCATAGGAAACACAGTAGAGTAGAAGAGTTCTCTTTTAGCAAAAGCAGAGTGTGTTTCTTGTAAGGCGAGCTAGCATTTGTTTCCCAGTCCTAAATGGACTTGAATCACATGCAGATTCTGGACCTACGACCAAGAGTTGTTTTCTGGTATGGAAAGTCACTATTGCGCTCCCTTTGCGATACACAGAGCAAATAGCACTCGCGTCTTTTCCCAGCAAGTACAGTGTATTGGACTGAAGAGGAGCTTCTCTTCTTGTCAGTTTCCTAAGCAGAGTTGAACTAGATATGGCCCGTGTGTGTAGGAAGCACAGTTCTTTTGTTCTGAGCAAGCTCACTGTTCGGACCACATAGGAAACACAGTAGAGTAGAAGTGTGCTCTTTTCTCAAAAGCAGAGTGTGTTTCTTGTAAGGCGAGCTGGTGTTTGTTTCCCAGTCAGAAATGGAGTTGAATCACATGCAGTTTCTGGTACTACAAGCAAGGGTTGTTTTCTGGTAAGAAGAGTCACTATTGAGCTCCCATTGCCATACACAGTGCAAATAGCACTCGCGTCTGTTCCCAGCAAGTACAGTGTATTGGACTGAAGAGGAGCTACTGTTCTTGTCAGGTTCCTAAGCAGAGTAGAACTAGATATGGCCCATGTGTGTAGGAAGCACAGTTCTTGTGTTCTGAGCAAGCTCACTGTTCAGACCCCATAGGAAACACAGTAGAATAGAAGAGTGCTGTTTTCTCAAAAGTAGAGTGTGTTTCTTGTAAGGCGAGCTAGCGTTTGTTTCCCAGTCCTAAATGGAGTTGAATCCCATGCAGTTTCTGGTCCTACGACCAAGAGTTGTTTTCTGGTAAGAAGAGTCACTATTATGCTCCCATTGTCATACACAGGGCAAATAGCATTGGCGTCTGTTCCCATCATGTACAGTGTATTGGACTGAAGAGGAGCTATTGTTCTTGTAAGTTTCCTAAGCAGAGTTGAACTAGATATGTATGGCCCGTGTGTGTAGGAAGCACCGTCCTTTTGTTCTGAGCAAGCTCACTGTTCAGACCCCATAGGAAACACAGTAGAGGAGAAGAGTGCCCTTTTCTCAAAAGCAGAGTGTGTTTCTTGTAAGGCGAGCTAGCGTTTCTTTCCCAGTCCTAAATGGAGTTGAATCACATGCAGTTTCTGGTCCCATGAACAAGAGTTGTTTTCTGGTAAGAAGAGTCACTATTGTGCTCCCATTGCCATACACAGTGCAAATAGCACTGGCGTCTGTTCCCAAAAAGTACAGTGTATTGGACTGAAGAGGAGCTATTGTTCTTGTCAGTTTCCTAGGCAGAGTTGACCTAGATATGGCCCGTGTGTGTAGGAAGCACAGTTCTTTTGTTCTGAGCAAGCTCACTGTTCGGACCCCATAGGAAACACAGTAGAGTAGAAGAGTGCTCTTTTAGCAAAAGCAGAGTGTGTTTCTTGTAAGGCGAGCTAGCATTTGTTTCCCAGTCCTAAATGGACTTGAATCACATGCAGATTCTGGACCTACGACCAAGAGTTGTTTTCTGGTAAGGAAAGTCACTATTGCGCTCCCATTGCGATACACAGAGCAAATAGCACTCGCGTCTGTTCCCAGCAAGTACAGTGTATTGGACTGAAGAGGAGCTACTGTTCTTGTCAGTTTCCTAAGCAGAATTGAACTAGATATGGTCCGTTTGTGTAGGAAGCACAGTTCTTTTGTTCTGAGCAAGCTCACTGTTCGGACCCCATAGGAAACACAGTAGAGTAGAAGAGTGCTCTTTTAGCAAAAGCAGAGTGTGTTTCTTGTAAGGCGAGCTAGCATTTGTTTCCCAGTCCTAAATGGACTTGAATCACATGCAGATTCTGGACCTACGACCAAGAGTTGTTTTCTGGTAAGGAAAGTCACTATTGCGCTCCCATTGCGATACACAGAGCAAATAGCACTCGCGTCTTTTCCCAGCAAGTACAGTGTATTGGACTGAAGAGGAGCTTCTGTTCTTGTCAGTTTCCTAAGCAGAGTTGAACTAGATATGGCCCGTGTGTGTAGGAAGCACAGTTCTTTTGTTCTGAGCAAGCTCACTGTTCGGACCACATAGGAAACACAGTAGAGTAGAAGTGTGCTCTTTTCTCAAAAGCAGAGTGTGTTTCTTGTAAGGCGAGCTGGTGTTTGTTTCCCAGTCAGAAATGGAGTTGAATCACATGCAGTTTCTGGTACTACAAGCAAGGGTTGTTTTCTGGTAAGAAGAGTCACTATTGTGCTCCCATTGCCATACACAGTGCAAATAGCACTCGCGTCTGTTCCCAGCAAGTACAGTGTATTGGACTGAAGAGGATCTACTGTTCTTGTCAGGTTCCTAAGCAGAGTAGAACTAGATATGGCCCATGTGTGTAGGAAGCACAGTTCTTGTGTTCTGAGCAAGCTCACTGTTCAGACCCCATAGGAAACACAGTAGAATAGAAGAGTGCTGTTTTCTCAAAAGTAGAGTGTGTTTCTTGTAAGGCGAGCTAGCGTTTGTTTCCCAGTCCTAAATGGAGTTGAATCCCATGCAGTTTCTGGTCCTACGACCAAGAGTTGTTTTCTGGTAAGAAGAGTCACTATTATGCTCCCATTGTCATACACAGGGCAAATAGCATTGGCGTCTGTTCCCATCATGTACAGTGTATTGGACTGAAGAGGAGCTATTGTTCTTGTAAGTTTCCTAAGCAGAGTTGAACTGGATATGGCCCGTGTGTGTAGGAAGCACCGTCCTTTTGTTCTGAGCAAGCTCACTGTTCGGACCCCATAGGAAACACAGTAGAGTAGAAGAGTGCTCTTTTCTCAAAAGCAGAGTTTGTTTCTTGTAAGGCGAGCTACCGTTTGTTTCCCAGTCCTAAATGGAGTTGAATCACATGCAGTTTCTGGTCCTACGAGCAAGGGTTGTTTTCTGGTAAGAAGAGTCACTATTGTGCTCCCATTGCCATACACAGTGCAAATAGCACTCGCGTCTGTTCCCAGCAAGTACAGTGTTTTGGACTGAAGAGGATCTACTGTTCGTGTCAGTTTCATAGCAGAATTGAACTAGATGTGGCCCGTGTGTGTAGGAAGCACAGTTCTTTTGTTCTGAGCAAGCTCACTTTTCGGATCCCTTAGGAAACACAGTAGAGTAGAAGAGTGCTCTTTTCTCAAAAGGAGAGTGTGTTTCTTGTAAGGCGAGCTAGCATTTGTTTCCCAGTCCTAAATGGAGTTGAATCACATGCAGTTTCTGGTCTTACGACCAAGAGTTGTTTTCTGGTAAGGAAAGTCAATATTGCGCCCCCATTGCCATACACATTACAAATAGCACTCGTGTCTGTTCCCAGGAAGTACAGTGTATTGGACTGAAGAGGAGCTACTGTTCTTGTCAGTTTCCTAAGCAGAATTGAACTAGATATGGTCCGTTTGTTTAGGAAGCACAGTTCTTTTGTTCTGAGCAAGCTCACTGTTCGGACCCCATAGGAAACACAGTAGAGTAGAAGAGTTCTCTTTTAGCAAAAGCAGAGTGTGTTTCTTGTAAGGCGAGCTAGCATTTGTTTCCCAGTCCTAAATGGACTTGAATCACATGCAGATTCTGGACCTACGACCAAGAGTTGTTTTCTGGTAAGGAAAGTCACTATTGCGCTCCCTTTGCGATACACAGAGCAAATAGCACTCGCGTCTTTTCCCAGCAAGTACAGTGTATTGGACTGAAGAGGAGCTTCTGTTCTTGTCAGTTTCCTAAGCAGAGTTGAACTAGATATGGCCCGTGTGTGTAGGAAGCACAGTTCTTTTGTTCTGAGCAAGCTCACTGTTCGGACCACGCAGGAAACACAGTAGAGTAGAAGTGTGCTCTTTTCTCAAAAGCAGAGTGTGTTTCTTGTAAGGCGAGCTGGTGTTTGTTTCCCAGTCAGAAATGGAGTTGAATCACATGCAGTTTCTGGTACTACAAGCAAGGGTTGTTTTCTGGTAAGAAGAGTCACTATTGAGCTCCCATTGCCATACACAGTGCAAATAGCACTCGCGTCTGTTCCCAGCAAGTACAGTGTATTGGACTGAAGAGGAGCTACTGTTCTTGTCAGGTTCCTAAGCAGAGTAGAACTAGATATGGCCCATGTGTGTAGGAAGCACAGTTCTTGTGTTCTGAGCAAGCTCACTGTTCAGACCCCATAGAAAACACAGTAGAATAGAAGAGTGCTGTTTTCTCAAAAGTAGAGTGTGTTTCTTGTAAGGCGAGCTAGCGTTTGTTTCCCAGTCCTAAATGGAGTTGAATCCCATGCAGTTTCTGTTCCTACGAGCAAGAGTTGTTTTCTGGTAAGAAGAGTCACTATTATGCTCCCATTGTCATACACAGGGCAAATAGCATTGGCGTCTGTTCCCATCATGTACAGTGTATTGGACTGAAGAGGAGCTACTGTTCTTGTCAGTTTCCTAAGCAGAGTTGAACTAGATATGGCCCGTGTGTGTAGGAAGCACAGTTCTTTTGTTCTGAGCAAGCTCACTGTTCGGACCACGCAGGAAACACAGTAGAGTAGAAGTGTGCTCTTTTCTCAAAAGCAGAGTGTGTTTCTTGTAAGGCGAGCTGGTGTTTGTTTCCCAGTCAGAAATGGAGTTGAATCACATGCAGTTTCTGGTACTACAAGCAAGGGTTGTTTTCTGGTAAGAAGAGTCACTTTTGAGCTCCCATTGCCATACACAGTGCAAATAGCACTCGCGTCTGTTCCCAGCAAGTACAGTGTATTGGACTGAAGAGGAGCTACTGTTCTTGTCAGGTTCCTAAGCAGAGTAGAACTAGATATGGCCCATGTGTGTAGGAAGCACAGTTCTTGTGTTCTGAGCAAGCTCACTGTTCAGACCCCATAGGAAACACAGTAGAATAGAAGAGTGCTGTTTTTTCAAAAGTAGAGTGTGTTTCTTGTAAGGCGAGCTAGCGTTTGTTTCCCAGTCCTAAATGGAGTTGAATCCCATGCAGTTTCTGGTCCTACGAGCAAGAGTTGTTTTCTGGTAAGAAGAGTCACTATTATGCTCCCATTGTCATACACAGGGCAAATAGCATTGGCGTCTGTTCCCATCATGTACAGTGTATTGGACTGAAGAGGAGCTACTGTTCTTGTCAGTTTCCTAAGCAGAGTTGAACTAGATATGGTCCGTTTGTTTAGGAAGCACAGTTCTTTTGTTCTGAGCAAGCTCACTGTTCGGACCCCATAGGAAACACAGTAGAGTAGAAGAGTTCTCTTTTAGCAAAAGCAGAGTGTGTTTCTTGTAAGGCGAGCTAGCATTTGTTTCCCAGTCCTAAATGGACTTGAATCACATGCAGATTCTGGACCTACGACCAAGAGTTGTTTTCTGGTAAGGAAAGTCACTATTGCGCTCCCTTTGCGATACACAGAGCAAATAGCACTCGCGTCTTTTCCCAGCAAGTACAGTGTATTGGACTGAAGAGGAGCTTCTCTTCTTGTCAGTTTCCTAAGCAGAGTTGAACTAGATATGGCCCGTGTGTGTAGGAAGCACAGTTCTTTTGTTCTGAGCAAGCTCACTGTTCGGACCACGCAGGAAACACAGTAGAGTAGAAGTGTGCTCTTTTCTCAAAAGCAGAGTGTGTTTCTTGTAAGGCGAGCTGGTGTTTGTTTCCCAGTCAGAAATGGAGTTGAATCACATGCAGTTTCTGGTACTACAAGCAAGGGTTGTTTTCTGGTAAGAAGAGTCACTATTGAGCTCCCATTGCCATACACAGTGCAAATAGCACTCGCGTCTGTTCCCAGCAAGTACAGTGTATTGGACTGAAGAGGAGCTACTGTTCTTGTCAGGTTCCTAAGCAGAGTAGAACTAGATATGGCCCATGTGTGTAGGAAGCACAGTTCTTGTGTTCTGAGCAAGCTCACTGTTCAGACCCCATAGGAAACACAGTAGAATAGAAGAGTGCTGTTTTCTCAAAAGTAGAGTGTGTTTCTTGTAAGGCGAGCTAGCGTTTGTTTCCCAGTCCTAAATGGAGTTGAATCCCATGCAGTTTCTGGTCCTACGACCAAGAGTTGTTTTCTGGTAAGAAGAGTCACTATTATGCTCCCATTGTCATACACAGGGCAAATAGCATTGGCGTCTGTTCCCATCATGTACAGTGTATTGGACTGAAGAGGAGCTATTGTTCTTGTAAGTTTCCTAAGCAGAGTTGAACTAGATATGTATGGCCCGTGTGTGTAGGAAGCACCGTCCTTTTGTTCTGAGCAAGCTCACTGTTCAGACCCCATAGGAAACACAGTAGAGGAGAAGAGTGCCCTTTTCTCAAAAGCAGAGTGTGTTTCTTGTAAGGCGAGCTAGCGTTTATTTCCCAGTCCTAAATGGAGTTGAATCACATGCAGTTTCTGGTCCTACGAGCAAGGGTTGTTTTCTGGTAAGAAGAGTCACTATTGTGCTCCCATTGCCATACACAGTGCAAATAGCACTCGCGTCTGTTCCCAGCAAGTACAGTGTTTTGGACTGAAGAGGATCTACTGTTCGTGTCAGTTTCATAGCAGAATTGAACTAGATGTGGCCCGTGTGTGTAGGAAGCACAGTTCTTTTGTTCTGAGCAAGCTCACTTTTCGGATCCCTTAGGAAACACAGTAGAGTAGAAGAGTGCTCTTTTCTCAAAAGGAGAGTGTGTTTCTTGTAAGGCGAGCTAGCATTTGTTTCCCAGTCCTAAATGGAGTTGAATCACATGCAGTTTCTGGTCTTACGACCAAGAGTTGTTTTCTGGTAAGGAAAGTCAATATTGCGCCCCCATTGCCATACACATTACAAATAGCACTCGTGTCTGTTCCCAGGAAGTACAGTGTATTGGACTGAAGAGGAGCTACTGTTCTTGTCAGTTTCCTAAGCAGAATTGAACTAGATATGGTCCGTTTGTGTAGGAAGCACAGTTCTTTTGTTCTGAGCAAGCTCACTGTTCGGACCCCATAGGAAACACAGTAGAGTAGAAGAGTGCTCTTTTAGCAAAAGCAGAGTGTGTTTCTTGTAAGGCGAGCTAGCATTTGTTTCCCAGTCCTAAATGGACTTGAATCACATGCAGATTCTGGACCTACGACCAAGAGTTGTTTTCTGGTAAGGAAAGTCACTATTGCGCTCCCTTTGCGATACACAGAGCAAATAGCACTCGCGTCTGTTCCCAGCAAGTACAGTGTATTGGACTGAAGAGGAGCTTCTGTTCTTGTCAGTTTCCTAAGCAGAGTTGAACTAGATATGGCCCGTGTGTGTAGGAAGCACAGTTCTTTTGTTCTGAGCAAGCTCACTGTTCGGACCACATAGGAAACACAGTAGAGTAGAAGTGTGCTCTTTTCTCAAAAGCAGAGTGTGTTTCTTGTAAGGCGAGCTGGTGTTTGTTTCCCAGTCAGAAATGGAGTTGAATCACATGCAGTTTCTGGTACTACAAGCAAGGGTTGTTTTCTGGTAAGAAGAGTCACTATTGTGCTCCCATTGCCATACACAGTGCAAATAGCACTCGCGTCTGTTCCCAGCAAGTACAGTGTATTGGACTGAAGAGGAGCTACTGTTCTTGTCAGGTTCCTAAGCAGAGTAGAACTAGATATGGCCCATGTGTGTAGGAAGCACAGTTCTTGTGTTCTGAGCAAGCTCACTGTTCAGACCCCATAGGAAACACAGTAGAGTAGAAGAGTGCTCTTTTCTCAAAAGGAGAGTGTGTTTCTTGTAAGGCGAGCTAGCATTTGTTTCCCAGTCCTAAATGGAGTTGAATCACATGCAGTTTCTGGTCTTACGACCAAGAGTTGTTTTCTGGTAAGGAAAGTCAATATTGCGCCCCCATTGCCATACCCATTACAAATAGCACTCGTGTCTGTTCCCAGGAAGTACAGTGTATTGGACTGAAGAGGAGCTACTGTTCTTGTCAGTTTCCTAAGCAGAATTGAACTAGATATGGTCCGTTTGTTTAGGAAGCACAGTTCTTTTGTTCTGAGCAAGCTCACTGTTCGGACCCCATAGGAAACACAGTAGAGTAGAAGAGTTCTCTTTTAGCAAAAGCAGAGTGTGTTTCTTGTAAGGCGAGCTAGCATTTGTTTCCCAGTCCTAAATGGACTTGAATCACATGCAGATTCTGGACCTACGACCAAGAGTTGTTTTCTGGTAAGGAAAGTCACTATTGCGCTCCCTTTGCGATACACAGAGCAAATAGCACTCGCGTCTTTTCCCAGCAAGTACAGTGTATTGGACTGAAGAGGAGCTTCTCTTCTTGTCAGTTTCCTAAGCAGAGTTGAACTAGATATGGCCCGTGTGTGTAGGAAGCACAGTTCTTTTGTTCTGAGCAAGCTCACTGTTCGGACCACGCAGGAAACACAGTAGAGTAGAAGTGTGCTCTTTTCTCAAAAGCAGAGTGTGTTTCTTGTAAGGCGAGCTGGTGTTTGTTTCCCAGTCAGAAATGGAGTTGAATCACATGCAGTTTCTGGTACTACAAGCAAGGGTCGTTTTCTGGTAAGAAGAGTCACTATTGAGCTCCCATTGCCATACACAGTGCAAATAGCACTCGCGTCTGTTCCCAGCAAGTACAGTGTTTTGGACTGAAGAGGATCTACTGTTCGTGTCAGTTTCATAGCAGAATTGAACTAGATGTGGCCCGTGTGTGTAGGAAGCACAGTTCTTTTGTTCTGAGCAAGCTCACTTTTCGGACCCCATAGGAAACACAGTAGAGTAGAAGAGTTCTCTTTTAGCAAAAGCAGAGTGTGTTTCTTGTAAGGCGAGCTAGCATTTGTTTCCCAGTCCTAAATGGACTTGAATCACATGCAGATTCTGGACCTACGACCAAGAGTTGTTTTCTGGTAAGGAAAGTCACTATTGCGCTCCCTTTGCGATACACAGAGCAAATAGCACTCGCGTCTTTTCCCAGCAAGTACAGTGTATTGGACTGAAGAGGAGCTTCTCTTCTTGTCAGTTTCCTAAGCAGAGTTGAACTAGATATGGCCCGTGTGTGTAGGAAGCACAGTTCTTTTGTTCTGAGCAAGCTCACTGTTCGGACCACGCAGGAAACACAGTAGAGTAGAAGTGTGCTCTTTTCTCAAAAGCAGAGTGTGTTTCTTGTAAGGCGAGCTGGTGTTTGTTTCCCAGTCAGAAATGGAGTTGAATCACATGCAGTTTCTGGTACTACAAGCAAGGGTTGTTTTCTGGTAAGAAGAGTCACTATTGAGCTCCCATTGCCATACACAGTGCAAATAGCACTCGCGTCTGTTCCCAGCAAGTACAGTGTATTGGACTGAAGAGGAGCTACTGTTCTTGTCAGGTTCCTAAGCAGAGTAGAACTAGATATGGCCCATGTGTGTAGGAAGCACAGTTCTTGTGTTCTGAGCAAGCTCACTGTTCAGACCCCATAGGAAACACAGTAGAATAGAAGAGTGCTGTTTTCTCAAAAGTAGAGTGTGTTTCTTGTAAGGCGAGCTAGCGTTTGTTTCCCAGTCCTAAATGGAGTTGAATCCCATGCAGTTTCTGGTCCTACGACCAAGAGTTGTTTTCTGGTAAGAAGAGTCACTATTATGCTCCCATTGTCATACACAGGGCAAATAGCATTGGCGTCTGTTCCCATCATGTACAGTGTATTGGACTGAAGAGGAGCTATTGTTCTTGTAAGTTTCCTAAGCAGAGTTGAACTAGATATGTATGGCCCGTGTGTGTAGGAAGCACCGTCCTTTTGTTCTGAGCAAGCTCACTGTTCAGACCCCATAGGAAACACAGTAGAGGAGAAGAGTGCCCTTTTCTCAAAAGCAGAGTGTGTTTCTTGTAAGGCGAGCTAGCGTTTCTTTCCCAGTCCTAAATGGAGTTGAATCACATGCAGTTTCTGGTCCTACGAGCAAGGGTTGTTTTCTGGTAAGAAGAGTCACTATTGTGCTCCCATTGCCATACACAGTGCAAATAGCACTCGCGTCTGTTCCCAGCAAGTACAGTGTTTTGGACTGAAGAGGATCTACTGTTCGTGTCAGTTTCATAGCAGAATTGAACTAGATGTGGCCCGTGTGTGTAGGAAGCACAGTTCTTTTGTTCTGAGCAAGCTCACTTTTCGGATCCCTTAGGAAACACAGTAGAGTAGAAGAGTGCTCTTTTCTCAAAAGGAGAGTGTGTTTCTTGTAAGGCGAGCTAGCATTTGTTTCCCAGTCCTAAATGGAGTTGAATCACATGCAGTTTCTGGTCTTACGACCAAGAGTTGTTTTCTGGTAAGGAAAGTCAATATTGCGCCCCCATTGCCATACACATTACAAATAGCACTCGTGTCTGTTCCCAGGAAGTACAGTGTATTGGACTGAAGAGGAGCTACTGTTCTTGTCAGTTTCCTAAGCAGAATTGAACTAGATATGGTCCGTTTGTGTAGGAAGCACAGTTCTTTTGTTCTGAGCAAGCTCACTGTTCGGACCCCATAGGAAACACAGTAGAGTAGAAGAGTGCTCTTTTAGCAAAAGCAGAGTGTGTTTCTTGTAAGGCGAGCTAGCATTTGTTTCCCAGTCCTAAATGGACTTGAATCACATGCAGATTCTGGACCTACGACCAAGAGTTGTTTTCTGGTAAGGAAAGTCACTATTGCGCTCCCTTTGCGATACACAGAGCAAATAGCACTCGCGTCTTTTCCCAGCAAGTACAGTGTATTGGACTGAAGAGGAGCTTCTGTTCTTGTCAGTTTCCTAAGCAGAGTTGAACTAGATATGGCCCGTGTGTGTAGGAAGCACAGTTCTTTTGTTCTGAGCAAGCTCACTGTTCGGACCACATAGGAAACACAGTAGAGTAGAAGTGTGCTCTTTTCTCAAAAGCAGAGTGTGTTTCTTGTAAGGCGAGCTGGTGTTTGTTTCCCAGTCAGAAATGGAGTTGAATCACATGCAGTTTCTGGTACTACAAGCAAGGGTTGTTTTCTGGTAAGAAGAGTCACTATTGTGCTCCCATTGCCATACACAGTGCAAATAGCACTCGCGTCTGTTCCCAGCAAGTACAGTGTATTGGACTGAAGAGGAGCTACTGTTCTTGTCAGGTTCCTAAGCAGAGTAGAACTAGATATGGCCCATGTGTGTAGGAAGCACAGTTCTTGTGTTCTGAGCAAGCTCACTGTTCAGACCCCATAGGAAACACAGTAGAGTAGAAGAGTGCTCTTTTCTCAAAAGGAGAGTGTGTTTCTTGTAAGGCGAGCTAGCATTTGTTTCCCAGTCCTAAATGGAGTTGAATCACATGCAGTTTCTGGTCTTACGACCAAGAGTTGTTTTCTGGTAAGGAAAGTCAATATTGCGCCCCCATTGCCATACACATTACAAATAGCACTCGTGTCTGTTCCCAGGAAGTACAGTGTATTGGACTGAAGAGGAGCTACTGTTCTTGTCAGTTTCCTAAGCAGAATTGAACTAGATATGGTCCGTTTGTTTAGGAAGCACAGTTCTTTTGTTCTGAGCAAGCTCACTGTTCGGACCCCATAGGAAACACAGTAGAGTAGAAGAGTTCTCTTTTAGCAAAAGCAGAGTGTGTTTCTTGTAAGGCGAGCTAGCATTTGTTTCCCAGTCCTAAATGGACTTGAATCACATGCAGATTCTGGACCTACGACCAAGAGTTGTTTTCTGGTAAGGAAAGTCACTATTGCGCTCCCTTTGCGATACACAGAGCAAATAGCACTCGCGTCTTTTCCCAGCAAGTACAGTGTATTGGACTGAAGAGGAGCTTCTCTTCTTGTCAGTTTCCTAAGCAGAGTTGAACTAGATATGGCCCGTGTGTGTAGGAAGCACAGTTCTTTTGTTCTGAGCAAGCTCACTGTTCGGACCACGCAGGAAACACAGTAGAGTAGAAGTGTGCTCTTTTCTCAAAAGCAGAGTGTGTTTCTTGTAAGGCGAGCTGGTGTTTGTTTCCCAGTCAGAAATGGAGTTGAATCACATGCAGTTTCTGGTACTACAAGCAAGGGTCGTTTTCTGGTAAGAAGAGTCACTATTGAGCTCCCATTGCCATACACAGTGCAAATAGCACTCGCGTCTGTTCCCAGCAAGTACAGTGTTTTGGACTGAAGAGGATCTACTGTTCGTGTCAGTTTCATAGCAGAATTGAACTAGATGTGGCCCGTGTGTGTAGGAAGCACAGTTCTTTTGTTCTGAGCAAGCTCACTTTTCGGACCCCATAGGAAACACAGTAGAGTAGAAGAGTTCTCTTTTAGCAAAAGCAGAGTGTGTTTCTTGTAAGGCGAGCTAGCATTTGTTTCCCAGTCCTAAATGGACTTGAATCACATGCAGATTCTGGACCTACGACCAAGAGTTGTTTTCTGGTAAGGAAAGTCACTATTGCGCCCCCATTGCCATACACAGTGCAAATAGCACTCGCGTCTTTTCCCAGCAAGTACAGTGTATTGGACTGAAGAGGAGCTACTGTTCTTGTCAGTTTCCTAAGCAGAATTGAACTAGATATGGTCCGTTTGTGTAGGAAGCACAGTTCTTTTGTTCTGAGCAAGCTCACTGTTCGGACCCCATAGGAAACACAGTAGAGTAGAAGAGTGCTCTTTTAGCAAAAGCAGAGTGTGTTTCTTGTAAGGCGAGCTAGCATTTGTTTCCCAGTCCTAAATGGACTTGAATCACATGCAGATTCTGGACCTACGACCAAGAGTTGTTTTCTGGTAAGGAAAGTCACTATTGCGCTCCCATTGCGATACACAGAGCAAATAGCACTCGCGTCTTTTCCCAGCAAGTACAGTGTATTGGACTGAAGAGGAGCTTCTGTTCTTGTCAGTTTCCTAAGCAGAGTTGAACTAGATATGGCCCGTGTGTGTAGGAAGCACAGTTCTTTTGTTCTGAGCAAGCTCACTGTTCGGACCACATAGGAAACACAGTAGAGTAGAAGTGTGCTCTTTTCTCAAAAGCAGAGTGTGTTTCTTGTAAGGCGAGCTGGTGTTTGTTTCCCAGTCAGAAATGGAGTTGAATCACATGCAGTTTCTGGTACTACAAGCAAGGGTTGTTTTCTGGTAAGAAGAGTCACTATTGTGCTCCCATTGCCATACACAGTGCAAATAGCACTCGCGTCTGTTCCCAGCAAGTACAGTGTATTGGACTGAAGAGGATCTACTGTTCTTGTCAGGTTCCTAAGCAGAGTAGAACTAGATATGGCCCATGTGTGTAGGAAGCACAGTTCTTGTGTTCTGAGCAAGCTCACTGTTCAGACCCCATAGGAAACACAGTAGAATAGAAGAGTGCTGTTTTCTCAAAAGTAGAGTGTGTTTCTTGTAAGGCGAGCTAGCGTTTGTTTCCCAGTCCTAAATGGAGTTGAATCCCATGCAGTTTCTGGTCCTACGACCAAGAGTTGTTTTCTGGTAAGAAGAGTCACTATTATGCTCCCATTGTCATACACAGGGCAAATAGCATTGGCGTCTGTTCCCATCATGTACAGTGTATTGGACTGAAGAGGAGCTATTGTTCTTGTAAGTTTCCTAAGCAGAGTTGAACTGGATATGGCCCGTGTGTGTAGGAAGCACCGTCCTTTTGTTCTGAGCAAGCTCACTGTTCGGACCCCATAGGAAACACAGTAGAGTAGAAGAGTGCTCTTTTCTCAAAAGCAGAGTTTGTTTCTTGTAAGGCGAGCTACCGTTTGTTTCCCAGTCCTAAATGGAGTTGAATCACATGCAGTTTCTGGTCCTACGAGCAAGGGTTGTTTTCTGGTAAGAAGAGTCACTATTGTGCTCCCATTGCCATACACAGTGCAAATAGCACTCGCGTCTGTTCCCAGCAAGTACAGTGTTTTGGACTGAAGAGGATCTACTGTTCGTGTCAGTTTCATAGCAGAATTGAACTAGATGTGGCCCGTGTGTGTAGGAAGCACAGTTCTTTTGTTCTGAGCAAGCTCACTTTTCGGATCCCTTAGGAAACACAGTAGAGTAGAAGAGTGCTCTTTTCTCAAAAGGAGAGTGTGTTTCTTGTAAGGCGAGCTAGCATTTGTTTCCCAGTCCTAAATGGAGTTGAATCACATGCAGTTTCTGGTCTTACGACCAAGAGTTGTTTTCTGGTAAGGAAAGTCAATATTGCGCCCCCATTGCCATACACATTACAAATAGCACTCGTGTCTGTTCCCAGGAAGTACAGTGTATTGGACTGAAGAGGAGCTACTGTTCTTGTCAGTTTCCTAAGCAGAATTGAACTAGATATGGTCCGTTTGTTTAGGAAGCACAGTTCTTTTGTTCTGAGCAAGCTCACTGTTCGGACCCCATAGGAAACACAGTAGAGTAGAAGAGTTCTCTTTTAGCAAAAGCAGAGTGTGTTTCTTGTAAGGCGAGCTAGCATTTGTTTCCCAGTCCTAAATGGACTTGAATCACATGCAGATTCTGGACCTACGACCAAGAGTTGTTTTCTGGTAAGGAAAGTCACTATTGCGCTCCCTTTGCGATACACAGAGCAAATAGCACTCGCGTCTTTTCCCAGCAAGTACAGTGTATTGGACTGAAGAGGAGCTTCTGTTCTTGTCAGTTTCCTAAGCAGAGTTGAACTAGATATGGCCCGTGTGTGTAGGAAGCACAGTTCTTTTGTTCTGAGCAAGCTCACTGTTCGGACCACGCAGGAAACACAGTAGAGTAGAAGTGTGCTCTTTTCTCAAAAGCAGAGTGTGTTTCTTGTAAGGCGAGCTGGTGTTTGTTTCCCAGTCAGAAATGGAGTTGAATCACATGCAGTTTCTGGTACTACAAGCAAGGGTTGTTTTCTGGTAAGAAGAGTCACTATTGAGCTCCCATTGCCATACACAGTGCAAATAGCACTCGCGTCTGTTCCCAGCAAGTACAGTGTATTGGACTGAAGAGGAGCTACTGTTCTTGTCAGGTTCCTAAGCAGAGTAGAACTAGATATGGCCCATGTGTGTAGGAAGCACAGTTCTTGTGTTCTGAGCAAGCTCACTGTTCAGACCCCATAGGAAACACAGTAGAATAGAAGAGTGCTGTTTTCTCAAAAGTAGAGTGTGTTTCTTGTAAGGCGAGCTAGCGTTTGTTTCCCAGTCCTAAATGGAGTTGAATCCCATGCAGTTTCTGTTCCTACGAGCAAGAGTTGTTTTCTGGTAAGAAGAGTCACTATTATGCTCCCATTGTCATACACAGGGCAAATAGCATTGGCGTCTGTTCCCATCATGTACAGTGTATTGGACTGAAGAGGAGCTACTGTTCTTGTCAGTTTCCTAAGCAGAGTTGAACTAGATATGGCCCGTGTGTGTAGGAAGCACAGTTCTTTTGTTCTGAGCAAGCTCACTGTTCGGACCACGCAGGAAACACAGTAGAGTAGAAGTGTGCTCTTTTCTCAAAAGCAGAGTGTGTTTCTTGTAAGGCGAGCTGGTGTTTGTTTCCCAGTCAGAAATGGAGTTGAATCACATGCAGTTTCTGGTACTACAAGCAAGGGTTGTTTTCTGGTAAGAAGAGTCACTTTTGAGCTCCCATTGCCATACACAGTGCAAATAGCACTCGCGTCTGTTCCCAGCAAGTACAGTGTATTGGACTGAAGAGGAGCTACTGTTCTTGTCAGGTTCCTAAGCAGAGTAGAACTAGATATGGCCCATGTGTGTAGGAAGCACAGTTCTTGTGTTCTGAGCAAGCTCACTGTTCAGACCCCATAGGAAACACAGTAGAATAGAAGAGTGCTGTTTTTTCAAAAGTAGAGTGTGTTTCTTGTAAGGCGAGCTAGCGTTTGTTTCCCAGTCCTAAATGGAGTTGAATCCCATGCAGTTTCTGGTCCTACGAGCAAGAGTTGTTTTCTGGTAAGAAGAGTCACTATTATGCTCCCATTGTCATACACAGGGCAAATAGCATTGGCGTCTGTTCCCATCATGTACAGTGTATTGGACTGAAGAGGAGCTACTGTTCTTGTCAGTTTCCTAAGCAGAGTTGAACTAGATATGGTCCGTTTGTTTAGGAAGCACAGTTCTTTTGTTCTGAGCAAGCTCACTGTTCGGACCCCATAGGAAACACAGTAGAGTAGAAGAGTTCTCTTTTAGCAAAAGCAGAGTGTGTTTCTTGTAAGGCGAGCTAGCATTTGTTTCCCAGTCCTAAATGGACTTGAATCACATGCAGATTCTGGACCTACGACCAAGAGTTGTTTTCTGGTAAGGAAAGTCACTATTGCGCTCCCTTTGCGATACACAGAGCAAATAGCACTCGCGTCTTTTCCCAGCAAGTACAGTGTATTGGACTGAAGAGGAGCTTCTCTTCTTGTCAGTTTCCTAAGCAGAGTTGAACTAGATATGGCCCGTGTGTGTAGGAAGCACAGTTCTTTTGTTCTGAGCAAGCTCACTGTTCGGACCACGCAGGAAACACAGTAGAGTAGAAGTGTGCTCTTTTCTCAAAAGCAGAGTGTGTTTCTTGTAAGGCGAGCTGGTGTTTGTTTCCCAGTCAGAAATGGAGTTGAATCACATGCAGTTTCTGGTACTACAAGCAAGGGTTGTTTTCTGGTAAGAAGAGTCACTATTGAGCTCCCATTGCCATACACAGTGCAAATAGCACTCGCGTCTGTTCCCAGCAAGTACAGTGTATTGGACTGAAGAGGAGCTACTGTTCTTGTCAGGTTCCTAAGCAGAGTAGAACTAGATATGGCCCATGTGTGTAGGAAGCACAGTTCTTGTGTTCTGAGCAAGCTCACTGTTCAGACCCCATAGGAAACACAGTAGAATAGAAGAGTGCTGTTTTCTCAAAAGTAGAGTGTGTTTCTTGTAAGGCGAGCTAGCGTTTGTTTCCCAGTCCTAAATGGAGTTGAATCCCATGCAGTTTCTGGTCCTACGACCAAGAGTTGTTTTCTGGTAAGAAGAGTCACTATTATGCTCCCATTGTCATACACAGGGCAAATAGCATTGGCGTCTGTTCCCATCATGTACAGTGTATTGGACTGAAGAGGAGCTATTGTTCTTGTAAGTTTCCTAAGCAGAGTTGAACTAGATATGTATGGCCCGTGTGTGTAGGAAGCACCGTCCTTTTGTTCTGAGCAAGCTCACTGTTCAGACCCCATAGGAAACACAGTAGAGGAGAAGAGTGCCCTTTTCTCAAAAGCAGAGTGTGTTTCTTGTAAGGCGAGCTAGCGTTTCTTTCCCAGTCCTAAATGGAGTTGAATCACATGCAGTTTCTGGTCCTACGAGCAAGGGTTGTTTTCTGGTAAGAAGAGTCACTATTGTGCTCCCATTGCCATACACAGTGCAAATAGCACTCGCGTCTGTTCCCAGCAAGTACAGTGTTTTGGACTGAAGAGGATCTACTGTTCGTGTCAGTTTCATAGCAGAATTGAACTAGATGTGGCCCGTGTGTGTAGGAAGCACAGTTCTTTTGTTCTGAGCAAGCTCACTTTTCGGATCCCTTAGGAAACACAGTAGAGTAGAAGAGTGCTCTTTTCTCAAAAGGAGAGTGTGTTTCTTGTAAGGCGAGCTAGCATTTGTTTCCCAGTCCTAAATGGAGTTGAATCACATGCAGTTTCTGGTCTTACGACCAAGAGTTGTTTTCTGGTAAGGAAAGTCAATATTGCGCCCCCATTGCCATACACATTACAAATAGCACTCGTGTCTGTTCCCAGGAAGTACAGTGTATTGGACTGAAGAGGAGCTACTGTTCTTGTCAGTTTCCTAAGCAGAATTGAACTAGATATGGTCCGTTTGTGTAGGAAGCACAGTTCTTTTGTTCTGAGCAAGCTCACTGTTCGGACCCCATAGGAAACACAGTAGAGTAGAAGAGTGCTCTTTTAGCAAAAGCAGAGTGTGTTTCTTGTAAGGCGAGCTAGCATTTGTTTCCCAGTCCTAAATGGACTTGAATCACATGCAGATTCTGGACCTACGACCAAGAGTTGTTTTCTGGTAAGGAAAGTCACTATTGCGCTCCCTTTGCGATACACAGAGCAAATAGCACTCGCGTCTTTTCCCAGCAAGTACAGTGTATTGGACTGAAGAGGAGCTTCTGTTCTTGTCAGTTTCCTAAGCAGAGTTGAACTAGATATGGCCCGTGTGTGTAGGAAGCACAGTTCTTTTGTTCTGAGCAAGCTCACTGTTCGGACCACATAGGAAACACAGTAGAGTAGAAGTGTGCTCTTTTCTCAAAAGCAGAGTGTGTTTCTTGTAAGGCGAGCTGGTGTTTGTTTCCCAGTCAGAAATGGAGTTGAATCACATGCAGTTTCTGGTACTACAAGCAAGGGTTGTTTTCTGGTAAGAAGAGTCACTATTGTGCTCCCATTGCCATACACAGTGCAAATAGCACTCGCGTCTGTTCCCAGCAAGTACAGTGTATTGGACTGAAGAGGAGCTACTGTTCTTGTCAGGTTCCTAAGCAGAGTAGAACTAGATATGGCCCATGTGTGTAGGAAGCACAGTTCTTGTGTTCTGAGCAAGCTCACTGTTCAGACCCCATAGGAAACACAGTAGAGTAGAAGAGTGCTCTTTTCTCAAAAGGAGAGTGTGTTTCTTGTAAGGCGAGCTAGCATTTGTTTCCCAGTCCTAAATGGAGTTGAATCACATGCAGTTTCTGGTCTTACGACCAAGAGTTGTTTTCTGGTAAGGAAAGTCAATATTGCGCCCCCATTGCCATACACATTACAAATAGCACTCGTGTCTGTTCCCAGGAAGTACAGTGTATTGGACTGAAGAGGAGCTACTGTTCTTGTCAGTTTCCTAAGCAGAATTGAACTAGATATGGTCCGTTTGTTTAGGAAGCACAGTTCTTTTGTTCTGAGCAAGCTCACTGTTCGGACCCCATAGGAAACACAGTAGAGTAGAAGAGTTCTCTTTTAGCAAAAGCAGAGTGTGTTTCTTGTAAGGCGAGCTAGCATTTGTTTCCCAGTCCTAAATGGACTTGAATCACATGCAGATTCTGGACCTACGACCAAGAGTTGTTTTCTGGTAAGGAAAGTCACTATTGCGCTCCCTTTGCGATACACAGAGCAAATAGCACTCGCGTCTTTTCCCAGCAAGTACAGTGTATTGGACTGAAGAGGAGCTTCTCTTCTTGTCAGTTTCCTAAGCAGAGTTGAACTAGATATGGCCCGTGTGTGTAGGAAGCACAGTTCTTTTGTTCTGAGCAAGCTCACTGTTCGGACCACGCAGGAAACACAGTAGAGTAGAAGTGTGCTCTTTTCTCAAAAGCAGAGTGTGTTTCTTGTAAGGCGAGCTGGTGTTTGTTTCCCAGTCAGAAATGGAGTTGAATCACATGCAGTTTCTGGTACTACAAGCAAGGGTCGTTTTCTGGTAAGAAGAGTCACTATTGAGCTCCCATTGCCATACACAGTGCAAATAGCACTCGCGTCTGTTCCCAGCAAGTACAGTGTTTTGGACTGAAGAGGATCTACTGTTCGTGTCAGTTTCATAGCAGAATTGAACTAGATGTGGCCCGTGTGTGTAGGAAGCACAGTTCTTTTGTTCTGAGCAAGCTCACTTTTCGGACCCCATAGGAAACACAGTAGAGTAGAAGAGTTCTCTTTTAGCAAAAGCAGAGTGTGTTTCTTGTAAGGCGAGCTAGCTTTTGTTTCCCAGTCCTAAATGGACTTGAATCACATGCAGATTCTGGACCTACGACCAAGAGTTGTTTTCTGGTAAGGAAAGTCACTATTGCGCTCCCTTTGCGATACACAGAGCAAATAGCACTCGCGTCTTTTCCCAGCAAGTACAGTGTATTGGACTGAAGAGGAGCTTCTCTTCTTGTCAGTTTCCTAAGCAGAGTTGAACTAGATATGGCCCGTGTGTGTAGGAAGCACAGTTCTTTTGTTCTGAGCAAGCTCACTGTTCGGACCACATAGGAAACACAGTAGAGTAGAAGTGTGCTCTTTTTCTCAAAAGCAGAGTGTGTTTCTTGTAAGGCGAGCTGGTGTTTGTTTCCCAGTCAGAAATGGAGTTGAATCACATGCAGTTTCTGGTACTACAAGCAAGGGTTGTTTTCTGGTAAGAAGAGTCACTATTGAGCTCCATTGCCATACACAGTGCAAATAGCACTCGCGTCTGTTCCCAGCAAGTACAGTTTATTGGACTGAAGAGGAGCTACTGTTCTTGTCAGGTTCCTAAGCAGAGTAGAACTAGATATGGCCCATGTGTGTAGGAAGCACAGTTCTTGTGTTCTGAGCAAGCTCACTGTTCAGACCCCATAGGAAACACAGTAGAATAGAAGAGTGCTGTTTTCTCAAAAGTAGAGTGTGTTTCTTGTAAGGCGAGCTAGCGTTTGTTTCCCAGTCCTAAATGGAGTTGAATCCCATGCAGTTTCTGGTCCTACGACCAAGAGTTGTTTTCTGGTAAGAAGAGTCACTATTATGCTCCCATTGTCATACACAGGGCAAATAGCATTGGCGTCTGTTCCCATCATGTACAGTGTATTGGACTGAAGAGGAGCTATTGTTCTTGTAAGTTTCCTAAGCAGAGTTGAACTAGATATGTATGGCCCGTGTGTGTAGGAAGCACCGTCCTTTTGTTCTGAGCAAGCTCACTGTTCAGACCCCATAGGAAACACAGTAGAGGAGAAGAGTGCCCTTTTCTCAAAAGCAGAGTGTGTTTCTTGTAAGGCGAGCTAGCGTTTCTTTCCCAGTCCTAAATGGAGTTGAATCACATGCAGTTTCTGGTCCTACGAGCAAGGGTTGTTTTTCTGGTAAGAAGAGTCACTATTGTGCTCCCATTGCCATACACAGTGCAAATAGCACTCGCGTCTGTTCCCAGCAAGTACAGTGTTTTGGACTGAAGAGGATCTACTGTTCGTGTCAGTTTCATAGCAGAATTGAACTAGATGTGGCCCGTGTGTGTAGGAAGCACAGTTCTTTTGTTCTGAGCAAGCTCACTTTTCGGATCCCTTAGGAAACACAGTAGAGTAGAAGAGTGCTCTTTTCTCAAAAGGAGAGTGTGTTTCTTGTAAGGCGAGCTAGCATTTGTTTCCCAGTCCTAAATGGAGTTGAATCACATGCAGTTTCTGGTCTTACGACCAAGAGTTGTTTTCTGGTAAGGAAAGTCAATATTGCGCCCCCCATTGCCATACACATTACAAATAGCACTCGTGTCTGTTCCCAGGAAGTACAGTGTATTGGACTGAAGAGGAGCTACTGTTCTTGTCAGTTTCCTAAGCAGAATTGAACTAGATATGGTCCGTTTGTGTAGGAAGCACAGTTCTTTTGTTCTGAGCAAGCTCACTGTTCGAACCCCATAGGAAACACAGTAGAGTAGAAGAGTGCTCTTTTAGCAAAAGCAGAGTGTGTTTCTTGTAAGGCGAGCTAGCATTTGTTTCCCAGTCCTAAATGGACTTGAATCACATGCAGATTCTGGACCTACGACCAAGAGTTGTTTTCTGGTAAGGAAAGTCACTATTGCGCTCCCATTGCGATACACAGAGCAAATAAGCACTCCGCGTCTTTTCCAGCAAGTACAGTGTATTGGACTGAAGAGGAGCTTCTGTTCTTGTCAGTTTCCTAAGCAGAGTTGAACTAGATATGGCCCGTGTGTGTAGGAAGCACAGTTCTTTTGTTCTGAGCAAGCTCACTGTTCGGACCACATAGGAAACACAGTAGAGTAGAAGTGTGCTCTTTTCTCAAAAGCAGAGTGTGTTTCTTGTAAGGCGAGCTGGTGTTTGTTTCCCAGTCAGAAATGGAGTTGAATCACATGCAGTTTCTGGTACTACAAGCAAGGGTTGTTTTCTGGTAAGAAGAGTCACTATTGTGCTCCCATTGCCATACACAGTGCAAATAGCACTCGCGTCTGTTCCCAGCAAGTACAGTGTATTGGACTGAAGAGGATCTACTGTTCTTGTCAGGTTCCTAAGCAGAGTAGAACTAGATATGGCCCATGTGTGTAGGAAGCACAGTTCTTGTGTTCTGAGCAAGCTCACTGTTCAGACCCCATAGGAAACACAGTAGAATAGAAGAGTGCTGTTTTCTCAAAAGTAGAGTGTGTTTCTTGTAAGGCGAGCTAGCGTTTGTTTCCCAGTCCTAAATGGAGTTGAATCCCATGCAGTTTCTGGTCCTACGACCAAGAGTTGTTTTCTGGTAAGAAGAGTCACTATTATGCTCCCATTGTCATACACAGGGCAAATAGCATTGGCGTCTGTTCCCATCATGTACAGTGTATTGGACTGAAGAGGAGCTATTGTTCTTGTAAGTTTCCTAAGCAGAGTTGAACTGGATATGGCCCGTGTGTGTAGGAAGCACCGTCCTTTTGTTCTGAGCAAGCTCACTGTTCGGACCCCATAGGAAACACAGTAGAGTAGAAGAGTGCTCTTTTCTCAAAGCAGAGTTTGTTTCTTGTAAGGCGAGCTACCGTTTGTTTCCCAGTCCTAAATGGAGTTGAATCACATGCAGTTTCTGGTCCTACGAGCAAAGGGTTGTTTTCTGGTAAGAAGAGTCACTATTGTGCTCCCATTGCCATACACAGTGCAAATAGCACTCGCGTCTGTTCCCAGCAAGTACAGTGTTTTGGACTGAAGAGGATCTACTGTTCGTGTCAGTTTCATAGCAGAATTGAACTAGATGTGGCCCGTGTGTGTAGGAAGCACAGTTCTTTTGTTCTGAGCAAGCTCACTTTTCGGATCCCTTAGGAAACACAGTAGAGTAGAAGAGTGCTCTTTTCTCAAAAGGAGAGTGTGTTTCTTGTAAGGCGAGCTAGCATTTGTTTCCCAGTCCTAAATGGAGTTGAATCACATGCAGTTTCTGGTCTTACGACCAAGAGTTGTTTTCTGGTAAGGAAAGTCAATATTGCGCCCCCATTGCCATACACATTACAAATAGCACTCGTGTCTGTTCCCAGGAAGTACAGTGTATTGGACTGAAGAGGAGCTACTGTTCTTGTCAGTTTCCTAAGCAGAATTGAACTAGATATGGTCCGTTTGTTTAGGAAGCACAGTTCTTTTGTTCTGAGCAAGCTCACTGTTCGGACCCCATAGGAAACACAGTAGAGTAGAAGAGTTCTCTTTTAGCAAAAGCAGAGTGTGTTTCTTGTAAGGCGAGCTAGCATTTGTTTCCCAGTCCTAAATGGACTTGAATCACATGCAGATTCTGGACCTACGACCAAGAGTTGTTTTCTGGTAAGGAAAGTCACTATTGCGCTCCCTTTGC
Organism: Peromyscus eremicus; assembly: GCF_949786415.1. Lineage (NCBI taxonomy): Eukaryota > Metazoa > Chordata > Mammalia > Rodentia > Cricetidae > Peromyscus > Peromyscus eremicus. The sequence goes on along the minus strand of NW_026735020.1, from coordinate 62,115 downwards.
GATACACAGAGCAAATAGCACTCGCGTCTTTTCCCAGCAAGTACAGTGTATTGGACTGAAGAGGAGCTTCTGTTCTTGTCAGTTTCCTAAGCAGAGTTGAACTAGATATGGCCCGTGTGTGTAGGAAGCACAGTTCTTTTGTTCTGAGCAAGCTCACTGTTCGGACCACGCAGGAAACACAGTAGAGTAGAAGTGTGCTCTTTTCTCAAAAGCAGAGTGTGTTTCTTGTAAGGCGAGCTGGTGTTTGTTTCCCAGTCAGAAATGGAGTTGAATCACATGCAGTTTCTGGTACTACAAGCAAGGGTTGTTTTCTGGTAAGAAGAGTCACTATTGAGCTCCCATTGCCATACACAGTGCAAATAGCACTCGCGTCTGTTCCCAGCAAGTACAGTGTATTGGACTGAAGAGGAGCTACTGTTCTTGTCAGGTTCCTAAGCAGAGTAGAACTAGATATGGCCCATGTGTGTAGGAAGCACAGTTCTTGTGTTCTGAGCAAGCTCACTGTTCAGACCCCATAGGAAACACAGTAGAATAGAAGAGTGCTGTTTTCTCAAAAGTAGAGTGTGTTTCTTGTAAGGCGAGCTAGCGTTTGTTTCCCAGTCCTAAATGGAGTTGAATCCCATGCAGTTTCTGTTCCTACGAGCAAGAGTTGTTTTCTGGTAAGAAGAGTCACTATTATGCTCCCATTGTCATACACAGGGCAAATAGCATTGGCGTCTGTTCCCATCATGTACAGTGTATTGGACTGAAGAGGAGCTACTGTTCTTGTCAGTTTCCTAAGCAGAGTTGAACTAGATATGGCCCGTGTGTGTAGGAAGCACAGTTCTTTTGTTCTGAGCAAGCTCACTGTTCGGACCACGCAGGAAACACAGTAGAGTAGAAGTGTGCTCTTTTCTCAAAAGCAGAGTGTGTTTCTTGTAAGGCGAGCTGGTGTTTGTTTCCCAGTCAGAAATGGAGTTGAATCACATGCAGTTTCTGGTACTACAAGCAAGGGTTGTTTTCTGGTAAGAAGAGTCACTTTTGAGCTCCCATTGCCATACACAGTGCAAATAGCACTCGCGTCTGTTCCCAGCAAGTACAGTGTATTGGACTGAAGAGGAGCTACTGTTCTTGTCAGGTTCCTAAGCAGAGTAGAACTAGATATGGCCCATGTGTGTAGGAAGCACAGTTCTTGTGTTCTGAGCAAGCTCACTGTTCAGACCCCATAGGAAACACAGTAGAATAGAAGAGTGCTGTTTTTTCAAAAGTAGAGTGTGTTTCTTGTAAGGCGAGCTAGCGTTTGTTTCCCAGTCCTAAATGGAGTTGAATCCCATGCAGTTTCTGGTCCTACGAGCAAGAGTTGTTTTCTGGTAAGAAGAGTCACTATTATGCTCCCATTGTCATACACAGGGCAAATAGCATTGGCGTCTGTTCCCATCATGTACAGTGTATTGGACTGAAGAGGAGCTACTGTTCTTGTCAGTTTCCTAAGCAGAGTTGAACTAGATATGGTCCGTTTGTTTAGGAAGCACAGTTCTTTTGTTCTGAGCAAGCTCACTGTTCGGACCCCATAGGAAACACAGTAGAGTAGAAGAGTTCTCTTTTAGCAAAAGCAGAGTGTGTTTCTTGTAAGGCGAGCTAGCATTTGTTTCCCAGTCCTAAATGGACTTGAATCACATGCAGATTCTGGACCTACGACCAAGAGTTGTTTTCTGGTAAGGAAAGTCACTATTGCGCTCCCTTTGCGATACACAGAGCAAATAGCACTCGCGTCTTTTCCCAGCAAGTACAGTGTATTGGACTGAAGAGGAGCTTCTCTTCTTGTCAGTTTCCTAAGCAGAGTTGAACTAGATATGGCCCGTGTGTGTAGGAAGCACAGTTCTTTTGTTCTGAGCAAGCTCACTGTTCGGACCACGCAGGAAACACAGTAGAGTAGAAGTGTGCTCTTTTCTCAAAAGCAGAGTGTGTTTCTTGTAAGGCGAGCTGGTGTTTGTTTCCCAGTCAGAAATGGAGTTGAATCACATGCAGTTTCTGGTACTACAAGCAAGGGTTGTTTTCTGGTAAGAAGAGTCACTATTGAGCTCCCATTGCCATACACAGTGCAAATAGCACTCGCGTCTGTTCCCAGCAAGTACAGTGTATTGGACTGAAGAGGAGCTACTGTTCTTGTCAGGTTCCTAAGCAGAGTAGAACTAGATATGGCCCATGTGTGTAGGAAGCACAGTTCTTGTGTTCTGAGCAAGCTCACTGTTCAGACCCCATAGGAAACACAGTAGAATAGAAGAGTGCTGTTTTCTCAAAAGTAGAGTGTGTTTCTTGTAAGGCGAGCTAGCGTTTGTTTCCCAGTCCTAAATGGAGTTGAATCCCATGCAGTTTCTGGTCCTACGACCAAGAGTTGTTTTCTGGTAAGAAGAGTCACTATTATGCTCCCATTGTCATACACAGGGCAAATAGCATTGGCGTCTGTTCCCATCATGTACAGTGTATTGGACTGAAGAGGAGCTATTGTTCTTGTAAGTTTCCTAAGCAGAGTTGAACTAGATATGTATGGCCCGTGTGTGTAGGAAGCACCGTCCTTTTGTTCTGAGCAAGCTCACTGTTCAGACCCCATAGGAAACACAGTAGAGGAGAAGAGTGCCCTTTTCTCAAAAGCAGAGTGTGTTTCTTGTAAGGCGAGCTAGCGTTTCTTTCCCAGTCCTAAATGGAGTTGAATCACATGCAGTTTCTGGTCCTACGAGCAAGGGTTGTTTTCTGGTAAGAAGAGTCACTATTGTGCTCCCATTGCCATACACAGTGCAAATAGCACTCGCGTCTGTTCCAGCAAGTACAGTGTTTTGGACTGAAGAGGATCTACTGTTCGTGTCAGTTTCATAGCAGAATTGAACTAGATGTGGCCCGTGTGTGTAGGAAGCACAGTTCTTTTGTTCTGAGCAAGCTCACTTTTCGGATCCCTTAGGAAACACAGTAGAGTAGAAGAGTGCTCTTTTCTCAAAAGGAGAGTGTGTTTCTTGTAAGGCGAGCTAGCATTTGTTTCCCAGTCCTAAATGGAGTTGAATCACATGCAGTTTCTGGTCTTACGACCAAGAGTTGTTTTCTGGTAAGGAAAGTCAATATTGCGCCCCCATTGCCATACACATTACAAATAGCACTCGTGTCTGTTCCCAGGAAGTACAGTGTATTGGACTGAAGAGGAGCTACTGTTCTTGTCAGTTTCCTAAGCAGAATTGAACTAGATATGGTCCGTTTGTGTAGGAAGCACAGTTCTTTTGTTCTGAGCAAGCTCACTGTTCGGACCCCATAGGAAACACAGTAGAGTAGAAGAGTGCTCTTTTAGCAAAAGCAGAGTGTGTTTCTTGTAAGGCGAGCTAGCATTTGTTTCCCAGTCCTAAATGGACTTGAATCACATGCAGATTCTGGACCTACGACCAAGAGTTGTTTTCTGGTAAGGAAAGTCACTATTGCGCTCCCTTTGCGATACACAGAGCAAATAGCACTCGCGTCTTTTCCCAGCAAGTACAGTGTATTGGACTGAAGAGGAGCTTCTGTTCTTGTCAGTTTCCTAAGCAGAGTTGAACTAGATATGGCCCGTGTGTGTAGGAAGCACAGTTCTTTTGTTCTGAGCAAGCTCACTGTTCGGACCACATAGGAAACACAGTAGAGTAGAAGTGTGCTCTTTTCTCAAAAGCAGAGTGTGTTTCTTGTAAGGCGAGCTGGTGTTTGTTTCCCAGTCAGAAATGGAGTTGAATCACATGCAGTTTCTGGTACTACAAGCAAGGGTTGTTTTCTGGTAAGAAGAGTCACTATTGTGCTCCCATTGCCATACACAGTGCAAATAGCACTCGCGTCTGTTCCCAGCAAGTACAGTGTATTGGACTGAAGAGGAGCTACTGTTCTTGTCAGGTTCCTAAGCAGAGTAGAACTAGATATGGCCCATGTGTGTAGGAAGCACAGTTCTTGTGTTCTGAGCAAGCTCACTGTTCAGACCCCATAGGAAACACAGTAGAGTAGAAGAGTGCTCTTTTCTCAAAAGGAGAGTGTGTTTCTTGTAAGGCGAGCTAGCCATTTGTTTCCCAGTCCTAAATGGAGTTGAATCACATGCAGTTTCTGGTCTTACGACCAAGAGTTGTTTTCTGGTAAGGAAAGTCAATATTGCGCCCCCATTGCCATACACATTACAAATAGCACTCGTGTCTGTTCCCAGGAAGTACAGTGTATTGGACTGAAGAGGAGCTACTGTTCTTGTCAGTTTCCTAAGCAGAATTGAACTAGATATGGTCCGTTTGTTTAGGAAGCACAGTTCTTTTGTTCTGAGCAAGCTCACTGTTCGGACCCCATAGGAAACACAGTAGAGTAGAAGAGTTCTCTTTTAGCAAAAGCAGAGTGTGTTTCTTGTAAGGCGAGCTAGCATTTGTTTCCCAGTCCTAAATGGACTTGAATCACATGCAGATTCTGGACCTACGACCAAGAGTTGTTTTCTGGTAAGGAAAGTCACTATTGCGCTCCCTTTGCGATACACAGAGCAAATAGCACTCGCGTCTTTTCCCAGCAAGTACAGTGTATTGGACTGAAGAGGAGCTTCTCTTCTTGTCAGTTTCCTAAGCAGAGTTGAACTAGATATGGCCCGTGTGTGTAGGAAGCACAGTTCTTTTGTTCTGAGCAAGCTCACTGTTCGGACCACGCAGGAAACACAGTAGAGTAGAAGTGTGCTCTTTTCTCAAAAGCAGAGTGTGTTTCTTGTAAGGCGAGCTGGTGTTTGTTTCCCAGTCAGAAATGGAGTTGAATCACATGCAGTTTCTGGTACTACAAGCAAGGGTCGTTTTCTGGTAAGAAGAGTCACTATTGAGCTCCCATTGCCATACACAGTGCAAATAGCACTCGCGTCTGTTCCCAGCAAGTACAGTGTTTTGGACTGAAGAGGATCTACTGTTCGTGTCAGTTTCATAGCAGAATTGAACTAGATGTGGCCCGTGTGTGTAGGAAGCACAGTTCTTTTGTTCTGAGCAAGCTCACTTTTCGGACCCCATAGGAAACACAGTAGAGTAGAAGAGTTCTCTTTTAGCAAAAGCAGAGTGTGTTTCTTGTAAGGCGAGCTAGCATTTGTTTCCCAGTCCTAAATGGACTTGAATCACATGCAGATTCTGGACCTACGACCAAGAGTTGTTTTCTGGTAAGGAAAGTCACTATTGCGCTCCCTTTGCGATACACAGAGCAAATAGCACTCGCGTCTTTTCCCAGCAAGTACAGTGTATTGGACTGAAGAGGAGCTTCTCTTCTTGTCAGTTTCCTAAGCAGAGTTGAACTAGATATGGCCCGTGTGTGTAGGAAGCACAGTTCTTTTGTTCTGAGCAAGCTCACTGTTCGGACCACATAGGAAACACAGTAGAGTAGAAGTGTGCTCTTTTCTCAAAAGCAGAGTGTGTTTCTTGTAAGGCGAGCTGGTGTTTGTTTCCCAGTCAGAAATGGAGTTGAATCACATGCAGTTTCTGGTACTACAAGCAAGGGTTGTTTTCTGGTAAGAAGAGTCACTATTGAGCTCCCATTGCCATACACAGTGCAAATAGCACTCGCGTCTGTTCCCAGCAAGTACAGTGTATTGGACTGAAGAGGAGCTACTGTTCTTGTCAGGTTCCTAAGCAGAGTAGAACTAGATATGGCCCATGTGTGTAGGAAGCACAGTTCTTGTGTTCTGAGCAAGCTCACTGTTCAGACCCCATAGGAAACACAGTAGAATAGAAGAGTGCTGTTTTCTCAAAAGTAGAGTGTGTTTCTTGTAAGGCGAGCTAGCGTTTGTTTCCCAGTCCTAAATGGAGTTGAATCCCATGCAGTTTCTGGTCCTACGACCAAGAGTTGTTTTCTGGTAAGAAGAGTCACTATTATGCTCCCATTGTCATACACAGGGCAAATAGCATTGGCGTCTGTTCCCATCATGTACAGTGTATTGGACTGAAGAGGAGCTATTGTTCTTGTAAGTTTCCTAAGCAGAGTTGAACTAGATATGTATGGCCCGTGTGTGTAGGAAGCACCGTCCTTTTGTTCTGAGCAAGCTCACTGTTCAGACCCCATAGGAAACACAGTAGAGGAGAAGAGTGCCCTTTTCTCAAAAGCAGAGTGTGTTTCTTGTAAGGCGAGCTAGCGTTTCTTTCCCAGTCCTAAATGGAGTTGAATCACATGCAGTTTCTGGTCCTACGAGCAAGGGTTGTTTTCTGGTAAGAAGAGTCACTATTGTGCTCCCATTGCCATACACAGTGCAAATAGCACTCGCGTCTGTTCCCAGCAAGTACAGTGTTTTGGACTGAAGAGGATCTACTGTTCGTGTCAGTTTCATAGCAGAATTGAACTAGATGTGGCCCGTGTGTGTAGGAAGCACAGTTCTTTTGTTCTGAGCAAGCTCACTTTTCGGATCCCTTAGGAAACACAGTAGAGTAGAAGAGTGCTCTTTTTCTCAAAAGGAGAGTGTGTTTCTTGTAAGGCGAGCTAGCATTTGTTTCCCAGTCCTAAATGGAGTTGAATCACATGCAGTTTCTGGTCTTACGACCAAGAGTTGTTTTCTGGTAAGGAAAGTCAATATTGCGCCCCCATTGCCATACACATTACAAATAGCACTCGTGTCTGTTCCCAGGAAGTACAGTGTATTGGACTGAAGAGGAGCTACTGTTCTTGTCAGTTTCCTAAGCAGAATTGAACTAGATATGGTCCGTTTGTGTAGGAAGCACAGTTCTTTTGTTCTGAGCAAGCTCACTGTTCGGACCACATAGGAAACACAGTAGAGTAGAAGAGTGCTCTTTTAGCAAAAGCAGAGTGTGTTTCTTGTAAGGCGAGCTAGCATTTGTTTCCCCAGTCCTAAATGGACTTGAATCACATGCAGATTCTGGACCTACGACCAAGAGTTGTTTTCTGGTAAGGAAAGTCACTATTGCGCTCCCTTTGCGATACACAGAGCAAATAGCACTCGCGTCTTTTCCCAGCAAGTACAGTGTATTGGACTGAAGAGGAGCTTCTGTTCTTGTCAGTTTCCTAAGCAGAGTTGAACTAGATATGGCCCGTGTGTGTAGGAAGCACAGTTCTTTTGTTCTGAGCAAGCTCACTGTTCGGACCACATAGGAAACACAGTAGAGTAGAAGTGTGCTCTTTCTCAAAAGCAGAGTGTGTTTCTTGTAAGGCGAGCTGGCGTTTGTTTCCCAGTCAGAAATGGAGTTGAATCACATGCAGTTTCTGGTACTACAAGCAAGGGTTGTTTTCTGGTAAGAAGAGTCACTATTGTGCTCCCATTGCCATACACAGTGCAAATAGCACTCGCGTCTGTTCCCAGCAAGTACAGTGTATTGGACTGAAGAGGAGCTACTGTTCTTGTCAGGTTCCTAAGCAGAGTAGAACTAGATATGGCCCATGTGTGTAGGAAGCACAGTTCTTGTGTTCTGAGCAAGCTCACTGTTCAGACCCCATAGGAAACACAGTAGAGTAGAAGAGTGCTCTTTTCTCAAAAGGAGAGTTTGTTTCTTGTAAGGCGAGCTAGCATTTGTTTCCCAGTCCTAAATGGAGTTGAATCACATGCAGTTTCTGGTCTTACGACCAAGAGTTGTTTTCTGGTAAGGAAAGTCAATATTGCGCCCCCATTGCCATACACATTACAAATAGCACTCGTGTCTGTTCCCAGGAAGTACAGTGTATTGGACTGAAGAGGAGCTACTGTTCTTGTCAGTTTCCTAAGCAGAATTGAACTAGATATGGTCCGTTTGTTTAGGAAGCACAGTTCTTTTGTTCTGAGCAAGCTCACTGTTCGGACCCCATAGGAAACACAGTAGAGTAGAAGAGTTCTCTTTTAGCAAAAGCAGAGTGTGTTTCTTGTAAGGCGAGCTAGCATTTGTTTCCCAGTCCTAAATGGACTTGAATCACATGCAGATTCTGGACCTACGACCAAGAGTTGTTTTCTGGTAAGGAAAGTCACTATTGCGCTCCCTTTGCGATACACAGAGCAAATAGCACTCGCGTCTTTTCCCAGCAAGTACAGTGTATTGGACTGAAGAGGAGCTTCTGTTCTTGTCAGTTTCCTAAGCAGAGTTGAACTAGATATGGCCCGTGTGTGTAGGAAGCACAGTTCTTTTGTTCTGAGCAAGCTCACTGTTCGGACCACGCAGGAAACACAGTAGAGTAGAAGTGTGCTCTTTTCTCAAAAGCAGAGTGTGTTTCTTGTAAGGCGAGCTGGTGTTTGTTTCCCAGTCAGAAATGGAGTTGAATCACATGCAGTTTCTGGTACTACAAGCAAGGGTCGTTTTCTGGTAAGAAGAGTCACTATTGAGCTCCCATTGCCATACACAGTGCAAATAGCACTCGCGTCTGTTCCCAGCAAGTACAGTGTTTTGGACTGAAGAGGATCTACTGTTCGTGTCAGTTTCATAGCAGAATTGAACTAGATGTGGCCCGTGTGTGTAGGAAGCACAGTTCTTTTGTTCTGAGCAAGCTCACTTTTCGGACCCCATGGGAAACACAGTAGAGTAGAAGAGTTCTCTTTTAGCAAAAGCAGAGTGTGTTTCTTGTAAGGCGAGCTAGCATTTGTTTCCCAGTCCTAAATGGACTTGAATCACATGCAGATTCTGGACCTACGACCAAGAGTTGTTTTCTGGTAAGGAAAGTCACTATTGCGCTCCCTTTGCGATACACAGAGCAAATAGCACTCGCGTCTTTTCCCAGCAAGTACAGTGTATTGGACTGAAGAGGAGCTTCTCTTCTTGTCAGTTTCCTAAGCAGAGTTGAACTAGATATGGCCCGTGTGTGTAGGAAGCACAGTTCTTTTGTTCTGAGCAAGCTCACTGTTCGGACCACATAGGAAACACAGTAGAGTAGAAGTGTGCTCTTTTCTCAAAAGCAGAGTGTGTTTCTTGTAAGGCGAGCTGGTGTTTGTTTCCCAGTCAGAAATGGAGTTGAATCACATGCAGTTTCTGGTACTACAAGCAAGGGTTGTTTTCTGGTAAGAAGAGTCACTATTGAGCTCCCATTGCCATACACAGTGCAAATAGCACTCGCGTCTGTTCCCAGCAAGTACAGTGTATTGGACTGAAGAGGAGCTACTGTTCTTGTCAGGTTCCTAAGCAGAGTAGAACTAGATATGGCCCATGTGTGTAGGAAGCACAGTTCTTGTGTTCTGAGCAAGCTCACTGTTCAGACCCCATAGGAAACACAGTAGAATAGAAGAGTGCTGTTTTCTCAAAAGTAGAGTGTGTTTCTTGTAAGGCGAGCTAGCGTTTGTTTCCCAGTCCTAAATGGAGTTGAATCCCATGCAGTTTCTGGTCCTACGACCAAGAGTTGTTTTCTGGTAAGAAGAGTCACTATTATGCTCCCATTGTCATACACAGGGCAAATAGCATTGGCGTCTGTTCCCATCATGTACAGTGTATTGGACTGAAGAGGAGCTATTGTTCTTGTAAGTTTCCTAAGCAGAGTTGAACTAGATATGTATGGCCCGTGTGTGTAGGAAGCACCGTCCTTTTGTTCTGAGCAAGCTCACTGTTCAGACCCCATAGGAAACACAGTAGAGGAGAAGAGTGCCCTTTTCTCAAAAGCAGAGTGTGTTTCTTGTAAGGCGAGCTAGCGTTTCTTTCCCAGTCCTAAATGGAGTTGAATCACATGCAGTTTCTGGTCCCATGAACAAGAGTTGTTTTCTGGTAAGAAGAGTCACTATTGTGCTCCCATTGCCATACACAGTGCAAATAGCACTGGCGTCTGTTCCCAAAAAGTACAGTGTATTGGACTGAAGAGGAGCTATTGTTCTTGTCAGTTTCCTAGGCAGAGTTGACCTAGATATGGCCCGTGTGTGTAGGAAGCACAGTTCTTTTGTTCTGAGCAAGCTCACTGTTCGGACCCCATAGGAAACACAGTAGAGTAGAAGAGTGCTCTTTTAGCAAAAGCAGAGTGTGTTTCTTGTAAGGCGAGCTAGCATTTGTTTCCCAGTCCTAAATGGACTTGAATCACATGCAGATTCTGGACCTACGACCAAGAGTTGTTTTCTGGTAAGGAAAGTCACTATTGCGCTCCCATTGCGATACACAGAGCAAATAGCACTCGCGTCTTTTCCCAGCAAGTACAGTGTATTGGACTGAAGAGGAGCTACTGTTCTTGTCAGTTTCCTAAGCAGAATTGAACTAGATATGGTCCGTTTGTGTAGGAAGCACAGTTCTTTTGTTCTGAGCAAGCTCACTGTTCGAACCCCATAGGAAACACAGTAGAGTAGAAGAGTGCTCTTTTAGCAAAAGCAGAGTGTGTTTCTTGTAAGGCGAGCTAGCATTTGTTTCCCAGTCCTAAATGGACTTGAATCACATGCAGATTCTGGACCTACGACCAAGAGTTGTTTTCTGGTAAGGAAAGTCACTATTGCGCTCCCATTGCGATACACAGAGCAAATAGCACTCGCGTCTTTTCCCAGCAAGTACAGTGTATTGGACTGAAGAGGAGCTTCTGTTCTTGTCAGTTTCCTAAGCAGAGTTGAACTAGATATGGCCCGTGTGTGTAGGAAGCACAGTTCTTTTGTTCTGAGCAAGCTCACTGTTCGGACCACATAGGAAACACAGTAGAGTAGAAGTGTGCTCTTTTCTCAAAAGCAGAGTGTGTTTCTTGTAAGGCGAGCTGGTGTTTGTTTCCCAGTCAGAAATGGAGTTGAATCACATGCAGTTTCTGGTACTACAAGCAAGGGTTGTTTTCTGGTAAGAAGAGTCACTATTGTGCTCCCATTGCCATACACAGTGCAAATAGCACTCGCGTCTGTTCCCAGCAAGTACAGTGTATTGGACTGAAGAGGATCTACTGTTCTTGTCAGGTTCCTAAGCAGAGTAGAACTAGATATGGCCCATGTGTGTAGGAAGCACAGTTCTTGTGTTCTGAGCAAGCTCACTGTTCAGACCCCATAGGAAACACAGTAGAATAGAAGAGTGCTGTTTTCTCAAAAGTAGAGTGTGTTTCTTGTAAGGCGAGCTAGCGTTTGTTTCCCAGTCCTAAATGGAGTTGAATCCCATGCAGTTTCTGGTCCTACGACCAAGAGTTGTTTTCTGGTAAGAAGAGTCACTATTATGCTCCCATTGTCATACACAGGGCAAATAGCATTGGCGTCTGTTCCCATCATGTACAGTGTATTGGACTGAAGAGGAGCTATTGTTCTTGTAAGTTTCCTAAGCAGAGTTGAACTGGATATGGCCCGTGTGTGTAGGAAGCACCGTCCTTTTGTTCTGAGCAAGCTCACTGTTCGGACCCCATAGGAAACACAGTAGAGTAGAAGAGTGCTCTTTTCTCAAAAGCAGAGTTTGTTTCTTGTAAGGCGAGCTACCGTTTGTTTCCCAGTCCTAAATGGAGTTGAATCACATGCAGTTTCTGGTCCTACGAGCAAGGGTTGTTTTCTGGTAAGAAGAGTCACTATTGTGCTCCCATTGCCATACACAGTGCAAATAGCACTCGCGTCTGTTCCCAGCAAGTACAGTGTTTTGGACTGAAGAGGATCTACTGTTCGTGTCAGTTTCATAGCAGAATTGAACTAGATGTGGCCCGTGTGTGTAGGAAGCACAGTTCTTTTGTTCTGAGCAAGCTCACTTTTCGGATCCCTTAGGAAACACAGTAGAGTAGAAGAGTGCTCTTTTCTCAAAAGGAGAGTGTGTTTCTTGTAAGGCGAGCTAGCATTTGTTTCCCAGTCCTAAATGGAGTTGAATCACATGCAGTTTCTGGTCTTACGACCAAGAGTTGTTTTCTGGTAAGGAAAGTCAATATTGCGCCCCCATTGCCATACACATTACAAATAGCACTCGTGTCTGTTCCCAGGAAGTACAGTGTATTGGACTGAAGAGGAGCTACTGTTCTTGTCAGTTTCCTAAGCAGAATTGAACTAGATATGGTCCGTTTGTGTAGGAAGCACAGTTCTTTTGTTCTGAGCAAGCTCACTGTTCGGACCCCATAGGAAACACAGTAGAGTAGAAGAGTGCTCTTTTAGCAAAAGCAGAGTGTGTTTCTTGTAAGGCGAGCTAGCATTTGTTTCCCAGTCCTAAATGGACTTGAATCACATGCAGATTCTGGACCTACGACCAAGAGTTGTTTTCTGGTAAGGAAAGTCACTATTGCGCTCCCATTGCGATACACAGAGCAAATAGCACTCGCGTCTTTTCCCAGCAAGTACAGTGTATTGGACTGAAGAGGAGCTTCTGTTCTTGTCAGTTTCCTAAGCAGAGTTGAACTAGATATGGCCCGTGTGTGTAGGAAGCACAGTTCTTTTGTTCTGAGCAAGCTCACTGTTCGGACCACGCAGGAAACACAGTAGAGTAGAAGTGTGCTCTTTTCTCAAAAGCAGAGTGTGTTTCTTGTAAGGCGAGCTGGTGTTTGTTTCCCAGTCAGAAATGGAGTTGAATCACATGCAGTTTCTGGTACTACAAGCAAGGGTTGTTTTCTGGTAAGAAGAGTCACTATTGTGCTCCCATTGCCATACACAGTGCAAATAGCACTCGCGTCTGTTCCCAGCAAGTACAGTGTATTGGACTGAAGAGGAGCTACTGTTCTTGTCAGGTTCCTAAGCAGAGTAGAACTAGATATGGCCCATGTGTGTAGGAAGCACAGTTCTTGTGTTCTGAGCAAGCTCACTGTTCAGACCCCATAGGAAACACAGTAGAGTAGAAGAGTGCTCTTTTCTCAAAAGGAGAGTGTGTTTCTTGTAAGGCGAGCTAGCATTTGTTTCCCAGTCCTAAATGGAGTTGAATCACATGCAGTTTCTGGTCTTACGACCAAGAGTTGTTTTCTGGTAAGGAAAGTCAATATTGCACCCCCATTGCCATACACATTACAAATAGCACTCGTGTCTGTTCCCAGGAAGTACAGTGTATTGGACTGAAGAGGAGCTACTGTTCTTGTCAGTTTCCTAAGCAGAATTGAACTAGATATGGTCCGTTTGTTTAGGAAGCACAGTTCTTTTGTTCTGAGCAAGCTCACTGTTCGGACCCCATAGGAAACACAGTAGAGTAGAAGAGTTCTCTTTTAGCAAAAGCAGAGTGTGTTTCTTGTAAGGCGAGCTAGCATTTGTTTCCCAGTCCTAAATGGACTTGAATCACATGCAGATTCTGGACCTACGACCAAGAGTTGTTTTCTGGTAAGGAAAGTCACTATTGCGCTCCCTTTGCGATACACAGAGCAAATAGCACTCGCGTCTTTTCCCAGCAAGTACAGTGTATTGGACTGAAGAGGAGCTTCTGTTCTTGTCAGTTTCCTAAGCAGAGTTGAACTAGATATGGCCCGTGTGTGTAGGAAGCACAGTTCTTTTGTTCTGAGCAAGCTCACTGTTCGGACCACGCAGGAAACACAGTAGAGTAGAAGTGTGCTCTTTTCTCAAAAGCAGAGTGTGTTTCTTGTAAGGCGAGCTGGTGTTTGTTTCCCAGTCAGAAATGGAGTTGAATCACATGCAGTTTCTGGTACTACAAGCAAGGGTCGTTTTCTGGTAAGAAGAGTCACTATTGAGCTCCCATTGCCATACACAGTGCAAATAGCACTCGCGTCTGTTCCCAGCAAGTACAGTGTTTTGGACTGAAGAGGATCTACTGTTCGTGTCAGTTTCATAGCAGAATTGAACTAGATGTGGCCCGTGTGTGTAGGAAGCACAGTTCTTTTGTTCTGAGCAAGCTCACTTTTCGGACCCCATAGGAAACACAGTAGAGTAGAAGAGTTCTCTTTTAGCAAAAGCAGAGTGTGTTTCTTGTAAGGCGAGCTAGCGTTTGTTTCCCAGTCCTAAATGGAGTTGAATCCCATGCAGTTTCTGTTCCTACGAGCAAGAGTTGTTTTCTGGTAAGAAGAGTCACTATTATGCTCCCATTGTCATACACAGGGCAAATAGCATTGGCGTCTGTTCCCATCATGTACAGTGTATTGGACTGAAGAGGAGCTACTGTTCTTGTCAGTTTCCTAAGCAGAGTTGAACTAGATATGGCCCGTGTGTGTAGGAAGCACAGTTCTTTTGTTCTGAGCAAGCTCACTGTTCGGACCACGCAGGAAACACAGTAGAGTAGAAGTGTGCTCTTTTCTCAAAAGCAGAGTGTGTTTCTTGTAAGGCGAGCTGGTGTTTGTTTCCCAGTCAGAAATGGAGTTGAATCACATGCAGTTTCTGGTACTACAAGCAAGGGTTGTTTTCTGGTAAGAAGAGTCACTTTTGAGCTCCCATTGCCATACACAGTGCAAATAGCACTCGCGTCTGTTCCCAGCAAGTACAGTGTATTGGACTGAAGAGGAGCTACTGTTCTTGTCAGGTTCCTAAGCAGAGTAGAACTAGATATGGCCCATGTGTGTAGGAAGCACAGTTCTTGTGTTCTGAGCAAGCTCACTGTTCAGACCCCATAGGAAACACAGTAGAATAGAAGAGTGCTGTTTTTTCAAAAGTAGAGTGTGTTTCTTGTAAGGCGAGCTAGCGTTTGTTTCCCAGTCCTAAATGGAGTTGAATCCCATGCAGTTTCTGGTCCTACGAGCAAGAGTTGTTTTCTGGTAAGAAGAGTCACTATTATGCTCCCATTGTCATACACAGGGCAAATAGCATTGGCGTCTGTTCCCATCATGTACAGTGTATTGGACTGAAGAGGAGCTACTGTTCTTGTCAGTTTCCTAAGCAGAGTTGAACTAGATATGGTCCGTTTGTTTAGGAAGCACAGTTCTTTTGTTCTGAGCAAGCTCACTGTTCGGACCCCATAGGAAACACAGTAGAGTAGAAGAGTTCTCTTTTAGCAAAAGCAGAGTGTGTTTCTTGTAAGGCGAGCTAGCATTTGTTTCCCAGTCCTAAATGGACTTGAATCACATGCAGATTCTGGACCTACGACCAAGAGTTGTTTTCTGGTAAGGAAAGTCACTATTGCGCTCCCTTTGCGATACACAGAGCAAATAGCACTCGCGTCTTTTCCCAGCAAGTACAGTGTATTGGACTGAAGAGGAGCTTCTCTTCTTGTCAGTTTCCTAAGCAGAGTTGAACTAGATATGGCCCGTGTGTGTAGGAAGCACAGTTCTTTTGTTCTGAGCAAGCTCACTGTTCGGACCACGCAGGAAACACAGTAGAGTAGAAGTGTGCTCTTTTCTCAAAAGCAGAGTGTGTTTCTTGTAAGGCGAGCTGGTGTTTGTTTCCCAGTCAGAAATGGAGTTGAATCACATGCAGTTTCTGGTACTACAAGCAAGGGTTGTTTTCTGGTAAGAAGAGTCACTATTGAGCTCCCATTGCCATACACAGTGCAAATAGCACTCGCGTCTGTTCCCAGCAAGTACAGTGTATTGGACTGAAGAGGAGCTACTGTTCTTGTCAGGTTCCTAAGCAGAGTAGAACTAGATATGGCCCATGTGTGTAGGAAGCACAGTTCTTGTGTTCTGAGCAAGCTCACTGTTCAGACCCCATAGGAAACACAGTAGAATAGAAGAGTGCTGTTTTCTCAAAAGTAGAGTGTGTTTCTTGTAAGGCGAGCTAGCGTTTGTTTCCCAGTCCTAAATGGAGTTGAATCCCATGCAGTTTCTGGTCCTACGACCAAGAGTTGTTTTCTGGTAAGAAGAGTCACTATTATGCTCCCATTGTCATACACAGGGCAAATAGCATTGGCGTCTGTTCCCATCATGTACAGTGTATTGGACTGAAGAGGAGCTACTGTTCTTGTCAGTTTCCTAAGCAGAGTTGAACTAGATATGGCCCGTGTGTGTAGGAAGCACAGTTCTTTTGTTCTGAGCAAGCTCACTGTTCGGACCCGCAGGAAACACAGTAGAGTAGAAGTGTGCTCTTTTCTCAAAAGCAGAGTGTGTTTCTTGTAAGGCGAGCTGGTGTTTGTTTCCCAGTCAGAAATGGAGTTGAATCACATGCAGTTTCTGGTACTACAAGCAAGGGTTGTTTTCTGGTAAGAAGAGTCACTTTTGAGCTCCCATTGCCATACACAGTGCAAATAGCACTCGCGTCTGTTCCCAGCAAGTACAGTGTATTGGACTGAAGAGGAGCTACTGTTCTTGTCAGGTTCCTAAGCAGAGTAGAACTAGATATGGCCCATGTGTGTAGGAAGCACAGTTCTTGTGTTCTGAGCAAGCTCACTGTTCAGACCCCATAGGAAACACAGTAGAATAGAAGAGTGCTGTTTTCTCAAAAGTAGAGTGTGTTTCTTGTAAGGCGAGCTAGCGTTTGCTTCCCAGTCCTAAATGGAGTTGAATCCCATGCAGTTTCTGGTCCTACGAGCAAGAGTTGTTTTCTGGTAAGAAGAGTCACTATTATGCTCCCATTGTCATACACAGGGCAAATAGCATTGGCGTCTGTTCCCATCATGTACAGTGTATTGGACTGAAGAGGAGCTACTGTTCTTGTCAGTTTCCTAAGCAGAGTTGAACTAGATATGGTCCGTTTGTTTAGGAAGCACAGTTCTTTTGTTCTGAGCAAGCTCACTGTTCGGACCCCATAGGAAACACAGTAGAGTAGAAGAGTTCTCTTTTAGCAAAAGCAGAGTGTGTTTCTTGTAAGGCGAGCTAGCATTTGTTTCCCAGTCCTAAATGGACTTGAATCACATGCAGATTCTGGACCTACGACCAAGAGTTGTTTTCTGGTAAGGAAAGTCACTATTGCGCTCCCTTTGCGATACACAGAGCAAATAGCACTCGCGTCTTTTCCCAGCAAGTACAGTGTATTGGACTGAAGAGGAGCTTCTCTTCTTGTCAGTTTCCTAAGCAGAGTTGAACTAGATATGGCCCGTGTGTGTAGGAAGCACAGTTCTTTTGTTCTGAGCAAGCTCACTGTTCGGACCACGCAGGAAACACAGTAGAGTAGAAGTGTGCTCTTTTCTCAAAAGCAGAGTGTGTTTCTTGTAAGGCGAGCTGGTGTTTGTTTCCCAGTCAGAAATGGAGTTGAATCACATGCAGTTTCTGGTACTACAAGCAAGGGTTGTTTTCTGGTAAGAAGAGTCACTATTGAGCTCCCATTGCCATACACAGTGCAAATAGCACTCGCGTCTGTTCCCAGCAAGTACAGTGTTTTGGACTGAAGAGGATCTACTGTTCGTGTCAGTTTCATAGCAGAATTGAACTAGATGTGGCCCGTGTGTGTAGGAAGCACAGTTCTTTTGTTCTGAGCAAGCTCACTTTTCGGATCCCTTAGGAAACACAGTAGAGTAGAAGAGTGCTCTTTTCTCAAAAGGAGAGTGTGTTTCTTGTAAGGCGAGCTAGCATTTGTTTCCCAGTCCTAAATGGAGTTGAATCACATGCAGTTTCTGGTCTTACGACCAAGAGTTGTTTTCTGGTAAGGAAAGTCAATATTGCGCCCCCATTGCCATACACATTACAAATAGCACTCGTGTCTGTTCCCAGGAAGTACAGTGTATTGGACTGAAGAGGAGCTACTGTTCTTGTCAGTTTCCTAAGCAGAATTGAACTAGATATGGTCCGTTTGTGTAGGAAGCACAGTTCTTTTGTTCTGAGCAAGCTCACTGTTCGGACCCCATAGGAAACACAGTAGAGTAGAAGAGTGCTCTTTTAGCAAAAGCAGAGTGTGTTTCTTGTAAGGCGAGCTAGCATTTGTTTCCCAGTCCTAAATGGACTTGAATCACATGCAGATTCTGGACCTACGACCAAGAGTTGTTTTCTGGTAAGGAAAGTCACTATTGCGCTCCCATTGCGATACACAGAGCAAATAGCACTCGCGTCTTTTCCCAGCAAGTACAGTGTATTGGACTGAAGAGGAGCTTCTGTTCTTGTCAGTTTCCTAAGCAGAGTTGAACTAGATATGGCCCGTGTGTGTAGGAAGCACAGTTCTTTTGTTCTGAGCAAGCTCACTGTTCGGACCACATAGGAAACACAGTAGAGTAGAAGTGTGCTCTTTTCTCAAAAGCAGAGTGTGTTTCTTGTAAGGCGAGCTGGTGTTTGTTTCCCAGTCAGAAATGGAGTTGAATCACATGCAGTTTCTGGTACTACAAGCAAGGGTTGTTTTCTGGTAAGAAGAGTCACTATTGTGCTCCCATTGCCATACACAGTGCAAATAGCACTCGCGTCTGTTCCCAGCAAGTACAGTGTATTGGACTGAAGAGGATCTACTGTTCTTGTCAGGTTCCTAAGCAGAGTAGAACTAGATATGGCCCATGTGTGTAGGAAGCACAGTTCTTGTGTTCTGAGCAAGCTCACTGTTCAGACCCCATAGGAAACACAGTAGAATAGAAGAGTGCTGTTTTCTCAAAAGTAGAGTGTGTTTCTTGTAAGGCGAGCTAGTGTTTGTTTCCCAGTCCTAAATGGAGTTGAATCCCATGCAGTTTCTGGTCCTACGAGCAAGAGTTGTTTTCTGGTAAGAAGAGTCACTATTATGCTCCCATTTTCATACACAGGGCAAATAGCATTGGCGTCTGTTCCCATCATGTACAGTGTATTGGACTGAAGAGGAGCTATTGTTCTTGTAAGTTTCCTAAGCAGAGTTGAACTAGATATGTATGGCCCGTGTGTGTAGGAAGCACCGTCCTTTTGTTCTGAGCAAGCTCACTGTTCGGACCCCATAGGAAACACAGTAGAGTAGAAGAGTGCCCTTTTCTCAAAAGCAGAGTGTGTTTCTTGTAAGGCGAGCTAGCGTTTGTTTCCCAGTCCTAAATGGAGTTGAATCACATGCAGTTTCTGGTCCCATGAACAAGAGTTGTTTTCTGGTAAGAAGAGTCACTATTGTGCTCCCATTGCCATACACAGTGCAAATAGCACTGGCGTCTGTTCCCAAAAAGTACAGTGTATTGGACTGAAGAGGAGCTATTGTTCTTGTCAGTTTCCTAGGCAGAGTTGAACTAGATATGGCCCGTGTGTGTAGGAAGCACAGTTCTATTGTTCTGAGCAAGCTCACTGTTCGGACCCCATAGGAAACACAGTAGAGTAGAAGAGTGCTCTTTTAGCAAAAGCAGAGTGTGTTTCTTGTAAGGCGAGCTAGCATTTGTTTCCCAGTCCTAAATGGACTTGAATCACATGCAGATTCTGGACCTACGACCAAGAGTTGTTTTCTGGTAAGGAAAGTCACTATTGCGCTCCCATTGCGATACACAGAGCAAATAGCACTCGCGTCTTTTCCCAGCAAGTACAGTGTATTGGACTGAAGAGGAGCTACTGTTCTTGTTAGTTTCCTAAGCAGAATTGAACTAGATATGGTCCGTTTGTGTAGGAAGCACAGTTCTTTTGTTCTGAGCAAGCTCACTGTTCGGACCCCATAGGAAACACAGTAGAGTAGAAGAGTGCTCTTTTAGCAAAAGCAGAGTGTGTTTCTTGTAAGGCGAGCTAGCATTTGTTTCCCAGTCCTAAATGGACTTGAATCACATGCAGATTCTGGACCTACGACCAAGAGTTGTTTTCTGGTAAGGAAAGTCACTATTGCGCTCCCATTGCGATACACAGAGCAAATAGCACTCGCGTCTTTTCCCAGCAAGTACAGTGTATTGGACTGAAGAGGAGCTTCTGTTCTTGTCAGTTTCCTAAGCAGAGTTGAACTAGATATGGCCCGTGTGTGTAGGAAGCACAGTTCTTTTGTTCTGAGCAAGCTCACTGTTCGGACCACATAGGAAACACAGTAGAGTAGAAGTGTGCTCTTTTCTCAAAAGCAGAGTGTGTTTCTTGTAAGGCGAGCTGGTGTTTGTTTCCCAGTCAGAAATGGAGTTGAATCACATGCAGTTTCTGGTACTACAAGCAAGGGTTGTTTTCTGGTAAGAAGAGTCACTATTGTGCTCCCATTGCCATACACAGTGCAAATAGCACTCGCGTCTGTTCCCAGCAAGTACAGTGTATTGGACTGAAGAGGAGCTACTCTTCTTGTCAGGTTCCTAAGCAGAGTAGAACTAGATATGGCCCATGTGTGTAGGAAGCACAGTTCTTGTGTTCTGAGCAAGCTCACTGTTCAGACCCCATAGGAAACACAGTAGAATAGAAGAGTGCTGTTTTCTCAAAAGTAGAGTGTGTTTCTTGTAAGGCGAGCTAGCGTTTGTTTCCCAGTCCTAAATGGAGTTGAATCCCATGCAGTTTCTGGTCCTACGACCAAGAGTTGTTTTCTGGTAAGAAGAGTCACTATTATGCTCCCATTGTCATACACAGGGCAAATAGCATTGGCGTCTGTTCCCATCATGTACAGTGTATTGGACTGAAGAGGAGCTATTGTTCTTGTAAGTTTCCTAAGCAGAGTTGAACTGGATATGGCCCGTGTGTGTAGGAAGCACCGTCCTTTTGTTCTGAGCAAGCTCACTGTTCGGACCCCATAGGAAACACAGTAGAGTAGAAGAGTGCTCTTTTCTCAAAAGCAGAGTTTGTTTCTTGTAAGGCGAGCTGCCGTTTGTTTCCCAGTCCTAAATGGAGTTGAATCACATGCAGTTTCTGGTCCTACGAGCAAGGGTTGTTTTCTGGTAAGAAGAGTCACTATTGTGCTCCCATTGCCATACACAGTGCAAATAGCACTCGCGTCTGTTCCCAGCAAGTACAGTGTTTTGGACTGAAGAGGATCTACTGTTCGTGTCAGTTTCATAGCAGAATTGAACTAGATGTGGCCCATGTGTGTAGGAAGCACAGTTCTTTTGTTCTGAGCAAGCTCACTTTTCGGATCCCTTAGGAAACACAGTAGAGTAGAAGAGTGCTCTTTTCTCAAAAGGAGAGTGTGTTTCTTGTAAGGCGAGCTAGCATTTGTTTCCCAGTCCTAAATGGAGTTGAATCACATGCAGTTTCTGGTCTTACGACCAAGAGTTGTTTTCTGGTAAGGAAAGTCAATATTGCGCCCCCATTGCCATACACATTACAAATAGCACTCGTGTCTGTTCCCAGGAAGTACAGTGTATTGGACTGAAGAGGAGCTACTGTTCTTGTAGTTTCCTAAGCAGAATTGAACTAGATATGGTCCGTTTGTGTAGGAAGCACAGTTCTTTTGTTCTGAGCAAGCTCACTGTTCGGACCCCATAGGAAACACAGTAGAGTAGAAGAGTGCTCTTTTAGCAAAAGCAGAGTGTGTTTCTTGTAAGGCGAGCTAGCATTTGTTTCCCAGTCCTAAATGGACTTGAATCACATGCAGATTCTGGACCTACGACCAAGAGTTGTTTTCTGGTAAGGAAAGTCACTATTGCGCTCCCATTGCGATACACAGAGCAAATAGCACTCGCGTCTTTTCCCAGCAAGTACAGTGTATTGGACTGAAGAGGAGCTTCTGTTCTTGTCAGTTTCCTAAGCAGAGTTGAACTAGATATGGCCCGTGTGTGTAGGAAGCACAGTTCTTTTGTTCTGAGCAAGCTCACTGTTCGGACCACATAGGAAACACAGTAGAGTAGAAGTGTGCTCTTTTCTCAAAAGCAGAGTGTGTTTCTTGTAAGGCGAGCTGGTGTTTGTTTCCCAGTCAGAAATGGAGTTGAATCACATGCAGTTTCTGGTACTACAAGCAAGGGTTGTTTTCTGGTAAGAAGAGTCACTATTGTGCTCCCATTGCCATACACAGTGCAAATAGCACTCGCGTCTGTTCCCAGCAAGTACAGTGTATTGGACTGAAGAGGATCTACTGTTCTTGTCAGGTTCCTAAGCAGAGTAGAACTAGATATGGCCCATGTGTGTAGGAAGCACAGTTCTTGTGTTCTGAGCAAGCTCACTGTTCAGACCCCATAGGAAACACAGTAGAATAGAAGAGTGCTGTTTTCTCAAAAGTAGAGTGTGTTTCTTGTAAGGCGAGCTAGCGTTTGTTTCCCAGTCCTAAATGGAGTTGAATCCCATGCAGTTTCTGGTCCTACGAGCAAGAGTTGTTTTCTGGTAAGAAGAGTCACTATTATGCTCCCATTGTCATACACAGGGCAAATAGCATTGGCGTCTGTTCCCATCATGTACAGTGTATTGGACTGAAGAGGAGCTATTGTTCTTGTAAGTTTCCTAAGCAGAGTTGAACTAGATATGGCCCGTGTGTGTAGGAAGCACCGTCCTTTTGTTCTGAGCAAGCTCACTGTTCGGACCCCATAGGAAACACAGTAGAGTAGAAGAGTGCTCTTTTCTCAAAAGCAGAGTTTGTTTCTTGTAAGGCGAGCTACCGTTTGTTTCCCAGTCCTAAATGGAGTTGAATCACATGCAGTTTCTGGTCCTACGAGCAAGGGTTGTTTTCTGGTAAGAAGAGTCACTATTGTGCTCCCATTGCCATACACAGTGCAAATAGCACTCGCGTCTGTTCCCAGCAAGTACAGTGTTTTGGACTGAAGAGGATCTACTGTTCGTGTCAGTTTCATAGCAGAATTGAACTAGATGTGGCCCGTGTGTGTAGGAAGCACAGTTCTTTTGTTCTGAGCAAGCTCACTTTTCGGATCCCTTAGGAAACACAGTAGAGTAGAAGAGTGCTCTTTTCTCAAAAGGAGAGTGTGTTTCTTGTAAGGCGAGCTAGCATTTGTTTCCCAGTCCTAAATGGAGTTGAATCACATGCAGTTTCTGGTCTTACGACCAAGAGTTGTTTTCTGGTAAGGAAAGTCAATATTGCGCCCCCATTGCCATACACATTACAAATAGCACTCGTGTCTGTTCCCAGGAAGTACAGTGTATTGGACTGAAGAGGAGCTACTGTTCTTGTCAGTTTCCTAAGCAGAATTGAACTAGATATGGTCCGTTTGTGTAGGAAGCACAGTTCTTTTGTTCTGAGCAAGCTCACTTTTCGGACCCCATAGGAAACACAGTAGAGTAGAAGAGTGCTCTTTTAGCAAAAGCAGAGTGTGTTTCTTGTAAGGCGAGCTAGCATTTGTTTCCCAGTCCTAAATGGACTTGAATCACATGCAGATTCTGGACCTACGACCAAGAGTTGTTTTCTGGTAAGGAAAGTCACTATTGTGCTCCCATTGCGATACACAGAGCAAATAGCACTCGCGTCTTTTCCCAGCAAGTACAGTGTATTGGACTGAAGAGGAGCTTCTGTTCTTGTCAGTTTCCTAAGCAGAGTTGAACTAGATATGGCCCGTGTGTGTAGGAAGCACAGTTCTTTTGTTCTGAGCAAGCTCACTGTTCAGACCCCATAGGAAAGACAGTAGAATAGAAGAGTGCTCTTTTATATAAAAGCAGAGTGTGTTTCTTGTAAGATGAACTAGCGTTTGTTTCCTATTCCTAAATGGAGGTGAATCACATGCAGTTTCCGGTCCTACGAGCAAGATTTGTTTTCTGGTAAGGAAAGTCACTATTGCGCTCTCATTGCCATACACAGTGCAAATAGCACTCGCGTCTGTTCCCAGCAAGTACAGTGTATTGGACTGAAGAGGAGCTACTGTTCTTGTCAGTTTCCTAAGCAGAGTTGAACTATATATGGCCCATGTGTGTAGGAAGCACAGTTCTTTTGTTCTGAGCAAGCTCACTGTTCGGACCCCATAGGAAACACAGTAGAGTAGAAGAGTGCTCTTGTCTTAACAGCAGAGTGTGTTTCTTGTAAGGCGAGCTGGTGTTTGTTTCCCAGTCAGAAATGGAGTTGAATCCCATGCGTTTCTCGTCCTATGAGCAAGAGTTGTTTTCCTGAAAGGAAAGTCACTATTGTGCTCCCATTACCATACACAGTGCAAAGAGCACTCGCGTCTCTTCCCAGCAAGTACAGTGTATTGGACTGAACAGGAGGTACTGCTCTTGTCAGTTTCCTAGGCAGAGTTGAAATAGATATGGCCCGTGTGTGTAGGAAGCACAGTTCTTTTGTTCTGAGCAAGCTTACTGTTCGAACACCATAGGAAACACAGTAGAGTAGAAGAGTGCTCTTTTTTCAAAATTAGAGTGTGTTACTTGTAAGGCGAGATAGCGTTTGTATCCCAGTCCTATACGGAGTTGAATCACATGCAGTTTCTGGTCCTATGAGCAAGAGTTGTTTTCTGGTAAGAAGAGTCACTATTGCGCTCCCATTGTCATACACAGGGCAAATAGCTCTGGCGTCTGTTCCCAGCATGTACAGTGTATTGGAATGAAGAAAATCTACTGATCTTGTCAGTTTCCAAAGCAGAGTTGAACTAGATATGGCCCGTGTGTGTAGGAAGCACAGATCTTTTGTTCTGAGCAAGCTCACTTTTCGGATCCCATAGGAAACACAGTAGAGTAGAAGAGTCCTCTTTTCTCAAAAGCAGAGTGTGTTTCTTGTAAGGCGAGCTAGCGTTTGCTTCCCAGTCCTAAATGGAGTTGAATCACATGCAGTTTCTGGTCCTATGAGCAAGAGTTGTTTTCTTGTAAGAAGAGTCATTATTGTGCTCCCATTGTCATACTCAGGGTAAATAGCACTGGCGTCTGTTCCCACCATGTACAGTGTATTGGACTGAAGAGAATCTACTGTTCTTGTCAGTTTCCTAGCAGAATTGAACTAGATATGGCCCGTGTGTGTAGGAAGCACAGTTCTTTTGTTCTGAGCAAGCTCACTGTTCTGGCCCCATAGGAAAAACAGTAGAGTAGAAGAGTGCTCTTTTCTAAAAAGCAGAGTGTGTTTCTTATAAGGCGAGCTAGCGTTTGTTTCCCACTCCTAAATGGAGTTGAATCACATGCAGTTTCTGGTCCTACGACCAAGAGTTGTTTTCTGGTAAGGAAAGTCACTATTGCGCTCCCATTGCCATACACAGAGCAAATAGCACTCTCGTCTGTTCCCAGCAAGTACAGTGCATTGGACTGAACAGGAGCTACTGCTCTTGTCAATTTCCTAAGCAGAGTTGAACTAGATATGGCCCGTGTGTGTAGGAAGCACAGTTCTTTTGTTCTGAGCAAGCTCACTGTTCAGACCCCATAGGAAACACAGTAGAATAGAAGAGTGCTCTTTTCTGAAAAGCAGAGTGTGTTTCTTGTAAGGCGAGCTAACGTTTGTTTCCCAGTCAGAAGTGGAGTTGAATCCCATGCAGTTTCTGGTCCTACGACCAAGAGTTGTTTTCTGGGAAGACGAGTCACTACTGCGCTCCCTTTGCCATACACAGTACAAATAGCACTCGTGTCTGTTCCCAGCAAGTACAGTGTATTGGACTGAAGAGGCGCTACTGTTCTTGTCAGATTCCGAAGCAGAGTTGAACTAGATATGGCCCCTGTGTGTAGGAAGCACAGTTCTTTTGTTCTGAGCAAGCTCACTGTTCGGACACCATAGGAAACACAGTAGTGTAGAAGAGTGCTCTTTTCTCAAAAGCAGAGTGTGTTTCTTATAAGGCGAGCTGGTGTTTTTTTCCCACTTTGAAATGGAGTTGAATCCCATGCAGTTTCGGGTTCTACGAGCAAGAGTTGTTTTCTGGTAATGAAATTCAATATTGCGCTCCCATTGCCTTATACAGTGCAAATAGCACTCGCGTCTTTTCTAAGCAAGGACAGTGTATTGGACTGAAAAGGAGCTACTGTTCTTGTCAGTTTCCTAAGCAGAGTTGACTAGATATGGCCCGTGTGTAGGAAGCACAGTTCTTTTTTTCTGAGAAAGCTCACTGTTCGGAGTCCATAGAAAACACAGTAGAGTAGATGAGTGCTCTTTTCTCAAAAGCAGATTGTGTTTCTTGTAAGGCGAGCTAGCGTTTTTTTCCCAGTCCTAAATGGAGTTGAATCACATGCAGTTTCTGGTCCTATGAGCAAGAGTTGTTTTCTGGATAGGAAAGTCACTATTGCGCTCCCATTGCCTTACACAGTGCAAATAGCACTCGCGTCTGTTCCCAGCAAGTACAGTGTATTGGAATGAAGAGTATCTACTGTTATTGTCAGTTTCCTAGCAGAGTTGAACTAGATATGGCCCGTGTGTGTAGGAAGCACAGTTCTTGTGTTCTGAGTAAGTTCACTGTTCAGACCCCATAGGAAACACAGTAGAGTAGAAGAGTGTTCTTTTCTCAAAAGCAGAGTGTGTTTCTTGTAAGGCGAGCTAGCATTTGTTTCCCAGTCCTAAATGGAGTTGAATCCCATGCAGTTTCTGGTCCTATGAGCAAGAGTTGTTTTCTTGTAAGAAGAGTCATTATTGTTCTCCCATTGTCATACAAAGGGTAAATAGCACTGGCGTCTGTTCTCACCATGTACAGTGTATTGGACTGAACAGAATCTACTGTTCTTGTCAGTTTCCTAGCAGAATTGAACTAGATATGGCCCGTGTGTGTAGGAAGCACAGTTCTTTTGTTCTGAGCAAGCTCACTGTTCTGGCCCTATAGGAAAAACAGTAGAGTAGAAGAGTGCCCTTTTCTAAAAAGCAAAGTGTGTTTCTTGTAAGGCGAGCTAGCGTTTGTTTCCCTGTCCTAAATGGAGTTGAATCACATGCAGTTTCTGGTCCTACGACCAAGAGTTGTTTTCTGGTAAGGAAAGTCACTATTGCGCTCCCATTGCCATACACAGAGCAAATAGCACTCCCGTCTGTTCCCAGCAAGTACAGTGCATTGGACTGAACAGGAGCTACTGTTCTTGTCTATTTCCTAAGCAGAGTTGAACTAGATATTGCCCATGTGTGTAGGAAGCACAGTTCTTTTGTTCTGAGCAAGCTTACTGTTCGAACACCATAGGAAACACAGTAGAGTAGAAGAGTGCTCTTTTCTCAAAAGCAGAGTGTGTTACTTGTAAGGCGAGATAGCGTTTGTTTCCCAGTACTATATGGAGTTGAATCACATGCAGTTTCTGTTCCTATGAGCAAGAGTTGTTTTCTGGTAAGAAGAGTCACTATTGCGCTCCCATTGTCATAACAGAGCAAATAGCACTCGCGTCTGTTCTCAGGAAGTACAGTGTATTGGACTGAAGAGGAGCTACTATTCTTGTCAGTTTCCTAAGCAGAGTTGAACTAGATATGGCCCGTGTGTGTAGGAAGCACAGTTCTTTTGTTCTGAGCAAGCTCACTGTTCAGACCCCATAGGAAACACAGTAGAATAGAAGAGTGCTCTTTTCTCAAAAGCAGAGTGTGTTTCTTGTAAGGCGAGCTAGCGTTTGTTTCCCAGTCAGAAGTGGAGTTGAATCCCATGCAGTTTCTGGTCCTACGACCAAGAGTTGTTTTCTGGTAAGACGAGTCACTACTGCGCTCCCTTTGCCATACACAGTACAAATAGCACTCGTGTCTGTTCCCAGCAAGTACAGTGTATTGGACTGAAGAGGCGCTACTGTTCTTGTCAGATTCCGAAGCAGAGTTGAACTAGATATGGCCCCTGTGTGTAGGAAGCACATTTCTTTTGTTCTGAGCAAGCTCACTGTTCCGACACCATAGGAAACACAGTAGTGTAGAAGAGTGCTCTTTTCTCAAAAGCAGAGTGTGTTTCTTGTAAGGCGAGCTGGTGTTTTTTTCCCACTTTGAAATGGAGTTGAATCCCATGCAGTTTCGGGTTCTACGAGCAAGAGTTGTTTTCTGGTAATGAAATTCATTATTGCGCTCCCATTGCCTTATACAGTGCAAATAGCACTCGCGTCTTTTCTAAGCAAGGACAGTGTATTGGACTGAAAAGGAGCTACTGTTCTTGTCAGTTTCCTAAGCAGAGTTGACTAGATATGGCCCGTGTGTAGGAAGCACAGTTCTTTTTTTCTGAGAAAGCTCACTGTTCGGAGTCCATAGAAAACACAGTAGAGTAGATGAGTGCTCTTTTCTCAAAAGCAGATTGTGTTTCTTGTAAGGCGAGCTAGCGTTTTTTTCCCAGTCCTAAATGGAGTTGAATCACATGCAGTTTCTGGTCCTACAACCAAGAGTTGTTTTCTGGTTTAGAAAGTCACTATTGCGCTCCCATTGCCTTACACAGTGCAAATAGCACTCGCGTCTGTTCCCAGCAAGTACAGTGTATTGGAATGAAGAGGAGCTACTGTTCTTGTCAGTTTCCTAGCAGAGTTGAACTAGATATGGCCCGTGTGTGTAGGAAGCACAGTTCTTGTGTTCTGAGCAAGCTCACTGTTCAGACCCCATAGGAAACACAGTAGAGTAGAAGAGTGTTCTTTTCTCAAAAGCAGAGTGTGTTTGTTCTAAGGCGAGCTAGCGTTTGTTTCCCTGTCCTAAATGGAGTTGAATCACATGCAGTTTCTGGTCCTACGACCAAGAGTTGTTTTCTGGTAAGGAAAGTCACTATTGCGCTCCCATTGCCATACACAGAGCAAATAGCACTCCCGTCTGTTCCCAGCAAGTACAGTGCATTGGACTGAACAGGAGATACTGTTCTTGTCAATTTCCTAAGCAGAGTTGAACTAGATATGGCCCATGTGTGTAGGAAGCACAGTTCTTTTGTTCTGAGCAAGCTTACTGTTCGAACACCGTAGGAAACACAGTAGAGTAGAAGAGTGCTCTTTTCTCAAAAGCAGAGTGTGTTACTTGTAAGGCGAGATAGCGTTTGTTTCCCAGTCCTATATGGAGTTGAATCACATGCAGTTTCTGTTCCTATGAGCAAGAGTTGTTTTCTGGTAAGAAGAATCACTATTGCGCTCCCATTGTCATACACAGGGCAAATAGCTCTGGCGTCTGTTCCCAGCATGTACAGTGTATTGGAATGAAGAAAATCTACTGATCTTGTCAGTTTCCTAAGCAGAGTTGAACTAGATATGGCCCGTGTGTGTAGGAAGCACAGTTCTTTTGTTCTGAGCAAGCTCACTGTTCGGACCCCATAGGAAACACAGTAGAGTAGAAGTGTGCTCTTTTCTCAAAAGCAGAGTGTGTTTCTTGTAAGGCGAGCTGGTGTTTTTTTCCCACTCTGAAATGTAGTTGAATCCCATGCAGTTTATGGTCCTACGAGCAAGAGTTGTTTTTTGGTAAGGAAAGTCACTATTGTGCTCCCATTGCCATACACAGAGCAAATAGCACTCGCGTCTGTTCTAAGTAAGTACAGTGTATTGGAATGAAATGGAGCTACTGTTCTTGTCAGTTTGCTAAGCAGAGTTGAACTAAATATGGCCCGTGTGTGTAGGAAGCACAGTTCTTTTGTTTTGAGCAAACTCACTGTTCGGACCCCATAGGAAACACAGTAGAGTAGAAGAGTGCTCTTTTCTGAAAAGCAGAGTGTGTTTCTTGTAAGGCGAGCTGGTGTTTGTTTCTCAGTCAGAAATGTAGTTGAATCCCATGCAGTTTCTGATCCTACGAGCAAGAGTTGTTTTCCTATAAGGAAAGTCACTATTGCTCTCCTATTGCCATACACAGTGCAAATAGCACTCGCGTCTGTTCCCAGCAAGTACTGTGTATTGGAATGAAGAGGAGCTACTGCTCTTGTCAGTTTCCTAAACATATTTGAACTAGATATGGCCTGTCTTTGTAGGAAGCACAGTTCTTTTGTTCTGAGCAAGCTCACTGTTCAGACCCCATAGGAAACACAGTAGAGTAGAAGACTGCTCTTTTCTCAAAAGCAGAGTGTGTTTCTTGTAAGGCGAGCTAGCGTTTGTTTCCCAGTCATAAATGGAGTTGAATCCCATGCAGTTTATGGTCCTACCAACAAGAGTTGTTTTCTGGTAAGAAGAGACACTAAGGTGCTCCCATTGCCATACAGTGCAAATAGAACTGGCGTCTGTTCCCAGCATGTACAGTGTATTGGACTGAAGAGGAGCTACTGTTCTTGTCAGTTTCCTAAGCAGAGTTGAACTAGATATGATCCGTGTGTGTAGGAAGCACAGTTCTTTTGTTCTGAGCAAGCTCACTGTTCGGACCACATAGGAAACACAGTAGAGTAGAAGTGTGCTCTTTTCTCAAAAGCAGAGTGTGTTTCTTGTAAGGTGAGCTGGTGTTAGTTTCCCAGTCAGAAATGGAGTTGAATCACATGCAGTTTCTGGTCCTACGAGCAAGGGTTGTTTTCTGGTAAGAAGAGTCACTATTGTGCTCCCATTGCCATACACAGTGCAAATAGCACTCGCGTCTGTTCCCAGCAAGTACAGTGTATTGGACTGAAGAGGATCTACTGTTCTTGTCAGTTTCCTAGCAGAATTGAACTAGATATGGCCCGTGTGTGTAGGAAGCACAGTTCTTTTGTTCTGAGCAAGCTCACTTTTCGGATCCCATAGGAAACACAGTAGAGTAGAAGAGTGCTCTTTTCTCAAAAGCAGAGTGTGTTTCTTGTAAGGCAATCTAGCGTTTGCTTCCCAGTCCTAAATGGAGTTGAATCACATGCAGTTTCTGGTCCTATGAGCAAGAGTTGTTTTCTTGTAAGAAGAGTCACTATTGTGCTCCCATTGTCATACACAGGGTAAATAGCACTGGTGTCTGTTCCCACCATGTACAGTTTATTGGACTGAACAGAATCTACTGTTCTTGTCAGTTTCCTAGCAGAATTGAACTAGATATGGCCCGTGTGTGTAGGAGCACAGTTCTTTTGTTCTTAGCAAGCTTACTGTTCTGGCCCTATAGGAAACACAGTAGAGTAGAAGAGTGCTCTTTTCTAAAAAGCAGAGTGTGTTTCTTGAAAGGCGAGCTAGCGTTTGTTTCCCAGTCCTAAATGGAGTTGAATCACATGCAGTTTCTGGTCCTACGACCAAGGGTTGTTTTCTGGTAATGAAAGTCACTATTGCGCTCCCATTGCCATATACAGTGCAAATAGCACTCACTTCTGTTCTAAGCAAGTACAGTGTATTGGACTGAAGAGGAGCTACTGTTCTTTTCAGTTTCCTAAGCAGAGTTGAACTATATATGGCCCATGTGTGTAAGGAGCACAGTTCTTTTGTTCGGAGCAAGCTCACTGTTCGGACCTCATAGGAAACTCAGTAGAGTAGAAGAGTGCTCTTTTCTCAAAAGCACAGTGTGTTTCTTGTAAGGCCAACTGGTGTTTGTTTCCCAGTCAGAAATGGAGTTGAATACCATGCAGTTTCTGGTCCTATGAGCAAGAGTTGTTTTCCTGTAAGGAAAGTCACTATTGCGCTCCCATTGCCATACACAGTGCAAATAGCACTCGCATCTGTTCCCAGCAAGTACAGTGTATTAGACTGAAGAGGAGCTACTGTTCTTGTCAGTTTCCTAAGCAGAGTTGAACTAGATATGGCCCGTGTGTAGGAAGCACTGTTCTTTTGTTCTGAGCAAGCTTACTATTCGAACACCATAGGAAACACAGTAGAGTAGAAGAGTGCTCTTTTCTCAAAAGCAGAGTGTGTTATTTGTAACGCGAGCTAGCGTTTGTTACCCAGTCCTATACGGAGTTGAATCACATGCAGTTTCTGGTCCTATGAGCAAGAGTTGTTTTCTGGTAAGAAGAGTCACTATTGCGCTCCCATTGTCATACACAGGGCAAATAGCACTGGCGTCGGTTCCCAGCATGTACAGTGTATTGATTTGAAGAAAATCTACTGTTCTTGTCAGTTTCCTAAGCAGAGTTGATCTAGATATGGCCCGTGTGTGTAGGAAGCACAGTTCTTTTGTTCTGAGAAACCTCAGTGCTCGGACCACATAGGAAACACAGTAGAGTAGAAGAGTGCTCTTTTCTCAAAAGCAGCGTGTGTTCTCATAAGGCGAGCTAGCGTTTGTTTCCCAGTCCTAAATGGAGTTCAGTCACATGCAGTTTCTGGTCCTATGACCAAGAGTTGTTTTCTGGTAAGAAGAGTCACTATTGCGCTCCCATATTCATACACAGGGCAAATAGCACTGGCGTCGGTTCTCAGCATGTACAGTGTATTGGACTGAAGAGGATCTACTGTTCTTGTCAGTTTCTGAAGCAGAATTGAACTAGATATGGCCCGTGTGTGTAGGAAGCACAGTTCTTTTGTTCTGAGCAAGCTCACTGTTCAGGCCGTATAGGAAACACAGTAGAGTAGAAGAGTGCTCTTTTCTCAAAAGCAGAGTGTGTTTGTTGTAATGCGAGCTAGCGTTTGTTTCCTATTCCTAAATGGAGTTGAATCACATGCAGTTTCTGGTCCTACGAGCAAGAGTTGTTTTCTGGTAAGGAAAGTCACTATTGCGCTCCCTTTGCCATACACAGTGCAAATAGCACTCGCGTCTGTTCCCAGCTAGTACAGTGTATTGGACTGAAGAGGAGCTACTGTTCTTGTCAGTTTCCTAAGCAGAGTTGAACTAGATATGGCCCGTGTGTTTAGGAAGCACAGTTCTTTTGTTCTGAGCAAGCTTACTATTCGAACACCATAGGAAAAACAGTAGAGTAGAAGAGTGCTCTTTTCTCAAAAGCAGAGTGTGTTATTTGTAACGCTAGCTAGCGTTTGTTACCCTGTCCTATACGGAGTTGAATCACATGCAGTTTCTGGTCCTATGAGCAAGAGTTGTTTTCTGGTAAGAAGAGTCACTATTGCGCTCCCATTGTCATACACAGGGCAAATAGCTCTGGCGTCGGTTCCCAGCATGTACAGTGTATTGGAATGAAGAAAATCTACTGTTCTTGTCAGTTTCCTAAGCAGAATTGAACTAGATATGGCCGTGTGTGTAGGAAGCACAGTTCTTTTGTTCGGAGCAAGCTCACTGTTCGGACCACATAGGAAACACATTAGAGTAGAAGAGTGCTCTTTTCTCAAAAGCAGAGTGTGTTTCTTATAAGGCGAGCTAGCGTTTTTTTCCCAGTCCTAAATGGAGTTGAATCACATGCGGTTTCTGGTCCTATGAGCAAGAGTTGTTTTCTGGTAAGGAAAGTCACTATTGTGCTCCCATTGCCATACACAGTGCAAATAGCACTCGCGACTGTTCCCAGCAAGTACAGTGTATTGGACTGAAGAGGAGCTACTGTTCTTGTCAGTTTACTAAGCAGAGTTGAACTAGATATGGCCCGTGTGTGTAGGAAGCACAGTTCTTTTGTTCTGAGCAAGCTCACTGTTCGGACCCCATAGGAAACACAGTAGAGTAGAAGAGTGCCCTTTTCTCAAAAGTAGAGTGTGTTTCTTTTAGGGTGAGCTGGCGTTTGTTTCCCAGTCCTAAATGGAGTTGAATCATATGCAGTTTTTGGTCCTACGAGCAAGAGTTGTTTTCTGGTAAGGAAAGTCACTATTGCGCTCCCATTGACACATACAGTGCAAATAGCACTCGCGTCTGTTCTAAGCAAGTACAGTGTATTGGACTGAAGAGGAGCTACTGTTCTTGTCACTTTCCTAAGCAGAATTGAACTAGATATGGCCCGTGTGTGTAGGAAGCACAGTTCTTTTGTTCTGAGCAAGCTTACTGTTCGAACACCCTAGGAAACACCGTAGAGTAGAAGAGTGCTCTTTTCTCAAAAGCAGAGTGTGTTACTTGTAACGCGAGCTAGCGTTTGTTTCCCAGTCCTATATGGAGTTGAATCACATGCAGTTTCTGGTCCTATGAGCAAGAGTTGTTTTCTGGTAAGAAGAGTCACTATTGCGCTCCCATTGTCATACACAGGGCAAATAGCACTGGCGTCGGTTCCCAGCATGTACAGTGTATTGATTTGAAGAAAATCTACTGTTCTTGTCAGTTTCCTAAGCAGAGTTGATCTAGATATGGCCCGTGTGTGTAGGAAGCACAGTTCTTTTGTTCTGAGAAAGCTCAGTGCTCGGACCACATAGGAAACACAGTAGAGTAGAAGAGTGCTCTTTTCTCAAAAGCAGCGTGTGTTCTCATAAGGCGAGCTGGCGTTTGTTTCCCAGTCCTAAATGGAGTTGAATCACATGCAGTTTCTGGTCCTATGAGCAAGAGTTGTTTTCTGGTAAGAAGAGTCACTATTGCACTCCCATATTCATACACAGGGCAAATAGCACTGGCGTCGGTTCTCAGCATGTACAGTGTATTGGACTGAAGAGGATCTACTGTTCTTGTCAGTTTCTGAAGCAGAATTTAACTAGATATGGCCCGTGTGTGTAGGAAGCACAGTTCTTTTGTTCTGAGCAAGCTCACTGTTCCGGCCGTATAGGAAACACAGTAGAGTAGAAGAGTGCTCTTTTCTCAAAAGCAGAGTGTGTTTGTTGTAATGCGAGCTAGCGTTTGTTTCCTATTCCTAAATGGAGTTGAATCACATGCAGTTTCTGGTCCTACGAGCAAGAGTTGTTTTCTGGTAAGGAAAGTCACTATTGCGCTCCCTTTGCCATACACAGTGCAAATAGCACTCGCGTCTGTTCCCAGCAAGTACAGTGTATTGGACTGAAGAAAAGTTACTGTTCTTGTCAGTTTCCTAAGCAGAGTTGAACTAGATATGGCCCGTGTGTTTAGGAAGCACAGTTCTTTTGTTCTGAGCAAGCTTACTATTCGAACACCATAGGAAAAACAGTAGAGTAGAAGAGTGCTCTTTTCTCAAAAGCAGAGTGTGTTATTTGTAACGCGAGCTAGCGTTTGTTACCCAGTCCTATACGGAGTTGAATCACATGCAGTTTCTGGTCCTATGAGCAAGAGTTGTTTTCTGGTAAGAAGAGTCACTATTGCGCTCCCATTGTCATACACAGGGCAAATAGCTCTGGCGTCGGTTCCCAGCATGTACAGTGTATTGGAATGAAGAAAATCTACTGTTCTTGTCAGTTTCCTAAGCAGAGTTGAACTAGATATGGCCCGTGTGTGTAGGAAGCACAGTTCTTTTGTTCTGAGCAAGCTCACTGTTCGGACCTCATAGGAAACACAGTAGAGAAGAAGAGTGCTCTTTTCTCAAAAGCAGAGTGTGTTTCTTGTAAGGCCAGGTGGTGTTTGTTTCCCAGTGAGAAATGGATTTGAATCCCATGCAGTTTCTGGTCCTACGAGCAAGAGTTGTATTCCTGTAAGGAAAGTCACTATTGCGCTCCCATTGCCATACACAGTGCAAATAGCACTCGCGTCTGTTCCCAGCAAGTACAGTGTATTGGACTGAAGAGGAACTACTGTTCTTGTCAGTTTCCTAAGCAGAGTTGAACTAGATATGGCCCGTGTGTGTAGGAAGCACAGTTCTTTTGTTCTGAGCAAGCTCACTGTTCTTTCACTATAGGAAACACAGTAGAGTAGAAGAGTGCTCTTTTCTCAAAAGCAGAGTGTGTTTCTTGTAAAGCGAGCTGGCGTTTGTTTTCCAGTCCTAAATGGAGTTGAATCCCATGCAGTTTCTGGTCCTACGAGCAAGGGTTGTTTTCTGGTGAGAAGAGTCACTATTGTGCTCCCATTGCCGTACACAGTGCAAATAGCACTCGCGTCTGTTTCCAGCAAGTAGAGTGTATTGGACTGGAGGAGCTACTGTTCTTTTCAGTTTTCTAAGCAGAGTTGAACTACATATGGCCCATGTGTGTAGGAAGCACAGTTCTTTTGTTCTGAGCAAGCTCACTGTTTGGACCTCATAGGAAACTCAGTAGAGTAGAAGAGTGCTCTTTTCTCAAAAGCAGAGTGTGTTTCTTGTAAGGACAGCTGGTGTTTTTTTCCCAGTCCTAAATGGAGTCGAATCACATGCAGTTTCTGGTCCTATGAGCAAGAGTTGTTTTCTGGTAAGGAAAGTCACTATTGTGCTCCCATTGCCATACACAGTGCAAATAGCACTCACGACTGTTCGCAGCAAGTACAGTGTATTGGACTGAAGAGGAGCTACTGTTCTTGTCAGTTTACTAAGCAGATTTGAACTAGATTAGGCCCGTGTGTGTAGGAAGCACAGTTCTTTTGTTCTGAGCAAGCTCACTGTTCGGACCCCATAGGAAACACAGTAGAGTAGAAGAGTGCCCTTTTCTCAAAAGTAGAGTGTGTTTCTTGTAAGGTGAGCTGGCGTTTGTTTCCCAGTCCTAAATGGAGTTGAATCACATGCAGTTTTTGGTCCTACGAGCAAGAGTTGTTTTCTGGTACGGAAAGTCACTATTGTACTCCCATTGCCATATACAGTGCAAATAGCACTCGCGTCTGTTCTAAGCAAGTACAGTGTATTGGACTGAAGAGGAGCTACTGTTCTTGTCAGTTTCCTAAGCAGAATTGAACTAGATATGGCCCGTGTGTGTAGGAAGCACAGTTCTTTTGTTCTGAGCAAGCTTACTGTTCGAACACCCTAGGAAACACAGTAGAGTAGAAGAGTGCTCTTTTCTCAAAAGCAGAGTGTGTTACTTGTAACGCGAGCTAGCATTTGTTTCCCAGTCCTATATGGAGTTGAATCACATGCAATTTCTGGTCGTATGAGCAAGAATTGTTTTCTGGTAAGAAGAGTCACTATTGCGCTCGCATTGTCATACACAGGACAATAAGCACTGGCGTCGGTTCCCAGCATGTACAGTGTATTGATTTGAAGAAAATCTACTGTTCTTGTCAGTTTCCTAGGCAGAGTTGATCTAGATATGGCCCGTGTGTATAGGAAGCACAGTTCTTTTGTTCTGAGAAAGCTCAGTGATCGGACCACATAGGAAACACAGTAGAGTAGAAGAGTGCTCTTTTCTCAAAAGCAGAGTGTGTTTTCATAAGGCAAGCTAGCGTTTGTTTCCCAGTCCTAAATGGAGTTCAGTCACATGCAATTTCTGGTCCTATGAGCAAGAGTTGTTTTCTGGTAAGAAGTGTCACTATTGCGCTCCCATTTTCATACACAGGGCAAATAGCACTGGCATCGGTTCTCAGCATGTACAGTGTATTGGACTGAAGAGGATCTACTGTTCTTGTCAGTTTCTTAAGCAGAATTGAACTAGATATGGCCCATGTGTGTAGGAAGCACAGTTCTTTTGTTCTGAGCAAGCTCACTGTTCCGGCCGTATAGGAAACACAGTAGAGTAGAAGAGTGCTCTTTTCTCAAAAGCAGAGTGTGTTTGTTGTAATGCGAGCTAGCGTTTGTTTCCTATTCCTAAATGGAGTTGAATCCCATGCAGTTTCTGGTCCTACGAGCAAGAGTTGTTATCTGGTAAGGAAAGTCACTATTGCGCTCCCATTGCCATACACAGTGCAAATATAACTCGCGTCTGTTCCCAGCAAGTACATTGTATTGGACTGAAGAGGAGCTACTGTTCTTTTCAATTTCCTAAGCAGAGTTGAACTAGATATGGCCCATGTGTGTAGGAAGCACAGTTCTTTTGTTCGGAGCAAGCTCACTGTTCGGACCTCATAGGAAACTCAGTAGAGTAGAGAGTGCTCTTTTCTCAAAAGCAGAGTGTGTTTCTTGTAAGGCCAGCTGGTGTTTGTTTCCCAGTCAGAAATGGAGTTGAATACCATGCAGTTTGTGGTCCTACGAGCAAGAGTTGTTTTCCTGTAAGGAAAGTCACTATTGTGCTCCCATTGCCATACACAGTGCAAATAGCACTCGCATCTGTTCCCAGGAAGTACAGTGTATTGGACTGAAGAGGAGCTACTATTCCTGTCAGTTTCCTAAGCAGAGTTGAACTAGATACGGCCCGTGTGTGTAGGAAGCACAGTTCATTTGTTGTGAGCAAGCTTACTATTCGAACACCATAAGAAACACAGTAGAGTAGACGAGTGCTCTTTTCTCAAAAGCATACTGTGTTTCTTGTAAGGCGAGCTGGTGTTTGTTTCCCAGTCAGAAATGTAGTTGAATTCCAGGCAGTTTCTGATCCTACGAGCAAGAGTTGTTTTATGGTAGGAAAGTCACTATTGCGCTCCCATTGCCATACACAGTGCAAAAAGCACTCGCGTCTGTTCCCAGCAAATACAGTGTATTGGACTGAAGAGGAGCTACTGTTCTTGTCAGTTTCCTAAGCAGAGTTGAACTAGATATGGCCCGTGTGTGTAGGAAGCACTGTTCTTTTGTTCTGAGCAAGTTCATTGTTCCGACCCATTAGGAAACACAGAGTAGTAGAAGAGTGCTCTTTTCTCAAAAGCAGAATGTGTTTCTTGTAAGGTGAGCTAGCGTTTGTTTCCTATTCCTAAATGGAGTTGAATCACATGCAGTTTCTGGTCCTATGAGCAAGAGTTGTTTTCTGGTTAAGGAAAGTCACTATTGCGATCCCATTGCCGTACACTGTGCAAATAGCACTCGCATCTGTTCCCAGCAAGTACAGTGTATTGGACTGAAGAGGAGCTACTGTTCTTGTCAGTTTCCTCAGCAGAATTGAACTAGATATGGCCGTGGGTGTAGGAAGCACAGTTCCTTTGTTCTGAGCAAGCTCACTGTTCTGTCCCCATAGGAAACACAGTAGAGTAGAAGAGTGCTCTTTTCTCAAAAGCAGAGTGTGTTTCTTGTAAAGCGAGCTGGTGTTTGTTTCCCAGTCCTAAATGGAGTTGAATCCCATGCAGTTTCTGGTCCTTCGAACAAGAGTTGTTTTCTGGTAATGAAAGTCACTATTGTGCTCCCATTGCCATAAACAGTGCAAATATAACTCGCGTCTGTTCCCTGCAAGTACAGTGTATTGGACTGACGAGGAGCTACTGTTCTTGTCAGTTTCCTAAGCAGAATTGAACTAGATATGGCCGTGTGTGTAGGAAGCACAGTTCTTTTGTTCTGAGCAAGCTCACTTTTCAGACCCCATAGGAAACACAGTAGAGTAAAAGAGTGCTCTTTTCTCAAAAGCAGAGTGTGTTTCTTGTAAGGCGAGCTGGTGTTTTTTTCCCACTCCGAAATGGAGTTGATTCCCATGCAGTTTCTGGTCCTACGAGCAAGGGTTGTTTTCTGGTAAGAAGAGTCACTATTGTGCTCCCATTGCCATACACAGTGCAAATAGCCCTCGCGTCTGTTTCCAGCAAGTACAGTGTATTGGACTGAAGAGGAGCTACTGTTCTTGTCAGTTTCCTAAGCAGAATTGAACTAGACATGGCCGTGTATGTAGGAAGCACAGTTCCTTTGTTCTGAGCAAGGTCACTGTTCGGACCCCATAGGAAACACATTAGAGTAGAAGAGTGCTCTTTTCTCAAAAGCAGAGTGTGTTTCTTATAAGGCGAGCTTGAGTTTTTTTCCCCAGTCCTAAAAGGAGTTGAATCACATGCAGTTTCTGGCCCTACGAGCAAGAGTTGTTTTCTGGTAAGGAAAGTCACTATTGTGCTCCCATTGCCATACACAGTGCAAATAGCACTCACGACTGTTCCCAGCAAGTACAGTGTATTGGACTGAAGAGGAGCTACTGTTCTTGAAGTTTACTAAGCAGATTTGAACTACATTAGGCCCGTGTGTGTAGGAAGCACAGTTCTTTTGTTCTGAGCAAGCTCACTGTTCGGACCTCATAGGAAACACAGTAGAGTAGAAGAGTGCCCTTTTCTCAAAAGTAGAGTGTGTTTCTTGTAAGGTGAGCTGGCGTTTGTTTCCCAGTCTTAAATGGAGTTGAATCACATGCAGTTTTTGGTCCTATGAGCAAGAGTTGTTTTCTGGTAAGGAAAGTCACTATTGCGCTCCCATTGCCATATACAGTGCAAATAGCACTCCCGTCTGTTCTAAGCAAGTACAGTGTATTGGACTGAAGAGGAGCTACTGTTCTTGTCAGTTTCCTAAGCGGAATTGAACTAGATATGGCCCGTGTGTGTAGGAAGCACAGTTCTTTTGTTCTGAGCAAGCTTACTGTTCGAACACCCTAGGAAACACAGTAGAGTAGAAGAGTGCTCTTTTATCAAAAGCAGAGTGTGTTACTTGTAACGTGAGCTAGCGTTTGTTTCCCAGTTCTATATGGAGTTGAATCACATGCAGTTTCTGGTCCTATGAGCAAGAGTTGTTTTCTGGTAAGAAGAGTCACTATTGTGCTCCCATTGTCATACACAGGGCAAATAGCACTGGCGTCGGTTCCCAGCATGTACAGTGTATTGATTTGAAGAAAATCTACTGTTCTTGTCAGTTTCCTAAGCAGAGTTGAACTAGATATGGCCCGTGTGTATAGGAAGCACAGTTCTTTTGTTTTGAGAAAGCTCACTGCTCAGACCACATAGGAAACACAGTAGAGTAGAAGAGTGCTCTTTTCTCAAAAGCAGAGTGTGTTTGTTGTAATGCGAGCTAGCGTTTGTTTCCCAGTCCTAAATGGAGTTGAATAACCTGCAGTTTTTGGTCCTATGAGCAAGAGTTGTTTTCTGGTAAGGAAAGTCACTATTGCGCTCCCATTGCCATACACAGTGCAAGTAGCACTCGCGACTGTTCCCAGCAAGTACAGTGTGTTGGACTGAAGAGGAGCTACTGTTCTTGTCAGTTTACTAAGCAGAGTTGAACTAGATTAAGCCCGTGTGTGTAGGAAGCACAGTTCTTTTGTTCTGAGCAAGGTCACTGTTCGGACCCCATAGGAAACACATTAGAGTAGAAGAGTGCCCTTTTCTCAAAAGTAGAGTGTTTCTTGTAAGGTGTGCTGGCGTTTGTTTCCCAGTCCTAAATGGAGTTGAATCACATGCAATTTTTGGTCCTATGAGCAAGAGTTGTTTTCTGGTAAGGAAAGTCACTATTGTGCTCCCATTGCCATATACAGTGCAAATAGCACTAGCGACTGTTCCCAGCAAGTACAGTGTATTGGACTGAAGAGGTGCTACTGTTCTTGTCAGTTTTCTAAGCAGAATTGAACTAGATATGGCCCGTGTGTGTAGGAAGCACAGTTCTTTTGTTCTGAGCAAGCTCACTGTTCTGGCCGTATAGGAAAAACAGTAGAGTAGAAGAGTGTTCTTTTCTCAAAAGCAGAGTGTGTTTGTTGTAATGCGAGCTAGCGTTTGTTTCCCAGTCCTAAATGGCGTTGAATAACCTGCAGTTTCCGGTCCTACGAGCAAGAGTTGTTTTCTTGTAAGAAGAGTCACTATTGTGCTCCCATTGTTATACACACTGTAAATAGCACTAGCATCTGTTCTATGCAAGTACAGTGTATTGGACTGAAGAGGAGCTACTGTTCTTGTCAGGTTCCTAAGCAGAGTTGAACTAGATATGGCCCGTGTGTTTAGGAAGCACAGTTCTTTTGTTCTGAGCAAGCTCACTGTTCAGACCCCATAGGAAACACAGTAGAGTAGAAGAGTGCCCTTTTCTCAAAAGTAGAGTGTGTTTCTTGTAAGGTGAGCTGGCGTTTGTTTCCCAGTCCTAAATGGAGTTGAATCACATGCAGTTTTTGGTCCTACGAGCAAGACTTGTTGTCTGGTAAGGAAAGTCACTATTGCGCTCCCATTGCCATATACAGTGCAAATAGCACTCGCGTCTGTTCTAAGCAAGTACAGTGTATTGGACTGAAGAGGAGCTACTGTTCTTGTCAGTTTCCTAAGCAGAATTGAACTAGATATGGCCCGTGTGTGTAGGAAGCACAGTTCTTTTGTTCTGAGCAAGCTTACTGTTCGAACACCCTAGGAAACACAGTAGAGTAGAAGAGTGCTCTTTTCTCAAAAGCAGAGTGTGTTACTTGTATCGTGAGCTAGCGTTTGTTTCCCAGTTCTATATGGAGTTGAATCACATGCAGTTTCTGGTCCTATGAGCAAGAGTTGTTTTCTGGTAAGAAGAGTCACTATTGCGCTCCCATTGTCATACACACGGCAAATAGCACTGGCGTCGGTTCCCAGCATGTACAGTGTATTGATTTGAAGAAAATCTACTGTTCTTGTCAGTTTCCTAAGCAGAGTTGAACTAGATATGGCCCGTGTGTGTAGGAAGCACAGTTCTTTTGTTCTGAGAAAGCTCACTGCTTGGACAACATAGGAAACACAGTAGAGTAGAAGAGTGCTCTTTTCCCAAAAGCAGAGTGTGTTTGTTGTAATGCGAGCTAGCGTTTGTTTCCCAGTCCTAAATGGAGTTGAATAACCTGCAGTTTTTGGTCCTATGAGCAAGAGTTGTTTTCTGGTAAGGAAAGTCACTATTGCGCTCCCATTGCCATACACAGTACAAATAGCACTCGCGACTGTTCCCAGCAAGTACAGTGTGTTGGACTGAAGAGGAGCTACTGTTCTTGTCAGTTTACTAAGCAGAGTTGAACTAGATTAGGCCCGTGTGTGTAGGAAGCACAGTTCTTTTGTTCTGAGCAAGGTCACTGTTCGGACCCCATAGGAAACACAGTAGAGTAGAAGAGTGCCCTTTTCTCAAAAGTAGAGTGTGTTTCTTGTAAGGTGTGCTGGCGTTTGTTTCCCAGTCCTAAATGGAGTTGAATCACATGCAATTTTTGGTCCTATGAGCAAGAGTTGTTTTCTGGTAAGGAAAGTCACTATTGCGCTCCCATTGCCATATACAGTGCAAATAGCAATAGCGACTGTTCCCAGCAAGTACAGTGTATTGGACTGAAGAGGTGGTACTGTTCTTGTCAGTTTTCTAAGCAGAATTGAACTAGATATGGCCCGTGTGTCTAGGAAGCACAGTTCTTTTGTTCTGAGCAAGCTCACTGTTCCGGCCGTAAAGGAAACACAGTAGAGTAGAGTGTGTGTTCTCAAAAGCAGAGTGTGTTTGTTGTAATGCGAGCTAGCGTTTGTTTCCCAGTCCTAAATGGAGTTGAATAACCTGCAGTTTCTGGTCCTACGAGCAAGAGTTGTTTTCTTGTAAGAAGAGTCACTATTGTGCTCCCATTGTCATACACAGGGTAAATAGCACTATCATCTGTTCTATGCAAGTACAGTGTATTGGACTGAAGAGGAGCTACTGTTCTTGTCAGGTTCCTAAGCAGAGTTGAACTAGATATGGCCCGTGTGTTTAGGAAACACAGTTCTTTTGTTCTGAGCAAGCTCAGTGTTCAGACCCCATAGGAAACACAGTAGAGTAGAAGAGTGCTCTTTTCTCAAAAGCAGAGTGTGTTTCTTGTAAGGCGAGCTGGTGTTTGTTTCGTTGTCAGAAATGGAGTTGAATCCCATGCAGTTTCTGGTCCTCCGAGCAAGAGTTGTTTTCTGGTAAGGAAAGACAGTATTGCGCTCCCATTGCCATAAACAGTGCAAATAGCACTCTCGTCTGTTCCCAGCAAGTACAGTGTATTGGACTGAAGAGGAGCTACTGTTCTTGTCAGTTTCCTTAGCAGAGTTGAACTAGATATGGCCCGTGTGTAAGAAGCACAGTTTTTTTGTTTTGAGCAAACTCACTGTTCAGATCCCATAGGAAACACAGTAGAGTAGAAGAGTGCTCTTTTCTCAAAAGCAGAGTATGTTTCTTGTAAGGCGAGCTGGTGTTTGTTTCCCAGTCCTAAATGGAGTTGAATCACATGCAATTTTTGGTCCTACGAGCAAGAGTTGTTTTCTGGTAAGGAAAGTCACTATTGCGCTCCCATTGCCATATACAGTGCAAATAGCACTAGCGACTGTTCCCAGCAAGTACAGTGTATTGGACTGAAGAGGTGCTACTGTTCTTGTCAGTTTTCTAAGCAGAATTGAACTAGATATGGCCCCTGTGTGTAGGAAGCACAGTTCTTTTGTTTTGAGCAAGCTCACTGTTCCGGCCATATAGGAAACACAGTAGAGTAGAAGAGTGCTCTTTTCTCAAAAGCAGAGTGTGTTTGTTGTAATGCGAGCTAGCGTTTGTTTCCCAGTCCTAAATGGAGTTGAATAACCTGTAGTTTCTGGTCCTACGAGCAAGAGTTGTTTTCTTGTAAGAAGAGTCACTATTGTGCTCCCATTGTCATACACAGGGTAAATAGCACTGGTGTCTGTTCCCAGCATGTACAGTGTATTGGACTGAAGAGGATCTACCGTTCTTGTCAGTTTCCTAGCAGAATTGTACTAGATATGGCCCGTGTGTGTAGGAAGCACAGTTCTTTTGTTCTGAGCAAGCTCACTGTTCGGAACACATGGGAAACACAGTAGAGTAGACGAATGCCCTTTTCTCAAAAATAGAGTGTGTTTCTTGTAAGGCGAGCTGGCGTTTGTTTCCCAGTCCTAAATGGAGTTGAATCACATGCAGTTTTTGGTCCTACATGCCAGAGTTGTTTTCTGTTAAGGAAAGTCACTCTTGCGCTCCCATTGCCATATACAGTGCAAATAGCACTAGCATCTGTTCTATGCAAGTACAGTGTATTGGACTGAAGAGGAGCTACTGTTCTTGTCAGGTTCTAAGCAGAGTTGAACTAGATATGGCCCGTGTGTTTAGGAAGCACAGTTCTTTTGTTCTGAGCAAGCTCACTGTTCAGACCCCATAGGAAACACAGTAGAGTAGAAGAGTGCTCTTTTCTCAAAAGCAGAGTGTGTTTCTTGTAAGGCGAGCTGGTGTTTGTTTCGTTGTCAGAAATGGAGTTGAATCCCATGCAGTTTCTGGTCCTCCGAGCAAGAGTTGTTTTCTGGTAAGGAAAGTCAGTATTGCCCTCCCATTGCCATATACAGTGCAAATAGCACTCGCGTCTGTTACCAGCAAGTACAGTGTATTGGACTAAAGAGGAGCTACTGTTCTTGTCAGTTTTCTAAGCAGAATTGAACTTGATATGGCCCGTGTGTGTAGGAAGCACAGTTCTTTTGTTCTGAGCAAGGTCACTGTTCGGATCCCATAGGAAATACAGTAGAGTAGAAGAGGGCCCTTTTCTCAAAAGTAGAGTGTGTTTCTTGTAAGGTGAGCTAGCGTTTGTTTCCCAGTCCTAAATGGAGTTGAATCATATGCAGTTTTTGTTCCTACGAGGAAGAATTGTTTTCTGGTAAGGAAAGTCACTATTGCGCTCCCATTGCCATATACAGTGCAAATAGCACTCGCGTCTGTTCTAAGCAAGTACAGTGTATTGGACTGAAGAGGAGCTACTGTTCTTGTCAGTTTCCTAAGCAGAATTGAACTATATATGGCCCGTGTGTGTAGGAAGCACAGTTCTTTTG
Organism: Peromyscus eremicus; assembly: GCF_949786415.1. NCBI lineage: Eukaryota > Metazoa > Chordata > Mammalia > Rodentia > Cricetidae > Peromyscus > Peromyscus eremicus. The sequence continues at coordinate 17,846 of NW_026735020.1, read as the reverse complement.
TTCTGAGCCAGCTCACTGTTCAGACCCCATAGGAAACACAGTAGAGTAAAAGAGTGCTCTTTTCTCAAAAGCAGAGTGTGTTACTTGTACGGCGAGCTAGCGTTTGTTTCCCAGTCCTAAATGGAGTTCAGTCACATGCAGTTTCTGGTCCTATGAGCAAGAGTTGTTTTCTGGTAAGAAGAGTCACTACTGCGCTCCCATTTTCATACACAGGGCAAATAGCACTGGCGTCGGTTCTCAGCATGTACAGTGTATTGGACTGAAGAGAATCTACTGTTCTTGTCAGTTTCCTAAGCAAAGTTAAACTAGATATGACCCGTGTGTGTAGGAAGCACAGTTCTTTTGTTCTGAGCAAGCTCATTGTTCCGGCCGTATAGGACACACAGTAGAGTAGAAGAGTGCTCTTTTCTCAAAAGCAGAGTGTGTTTGTTGTAATGCGAGCTAGCGTTTATTTCCTATTCCTAAATGGAGTTGAATCACATGCAGTTTCTGGTCCTACGAGCAAGAGTTGTTTTCTGGTAAGGAAAGTCACTATTGCGCTCCCATTGCCATACACAGTGCAAATAGCACTCGCGTCTGTTCCCAGCAAGCACAGTGTATTGGACTGAAGAGGAGCTACTGTTCTTGTCAGTTTCCTAAGCAGAGTTGAACTAGATATGGCCCGTGTGTGTAGGAAGCACAGTTCTTTTGTTCTGAGCAAGCTTACTATTCGAACACCATAGGAAAAACAGTAGAGTAGAAGAGTGCTCTTTTCTCAAAAGCAGAGTGTGTTTCTTGTAAGGCGAGCTGGTGTTTTTTTCCCACTCCGAAATGGAGTTGATTCCCATGCAGTTTCTGGTCCTATGAGCAAGAGTTGTTTTCTGGTAAGGAAAGTCACTATTGCGCTCCCATTGCCATATACAGTGCAAATAGCACTCACGTCTGTTCTAAGCAAGTACAGTGTATTGGACTGAAAAGGAACTACTGTTCTTGTCAATTTCCTAAGCAGAGTTGAACTAGATATGGCCCGTGTGTGCAGGAAGCACAGTTCTTTTGTTCTGAGCAAACTCACTGCTCGGACCCCATAGGAAACACAGTAGAGTAGAAGAGTGCTCTTTTCTCAAAAGCAGAGTGTGTTTCTTGTAAGGCGAGCTGGTGTTTGTTTCCCAGTCAGAAATGTAGTTGAATCCCAGGCAGTTTCTGATCCTACGAGCAAGAGTTGTTTTCTGGTAGGAAAGTCACTATTGCGCTCCCATTGCCATACACAGTGCAAAAAGCACTCGCGTCTGTTCCCAGCAAATACAGTGTATTGGACTGAAGAGGAGCTACTGTTCTTGTCAGTTTCCTAAGCAGAGTTGAACTAGATATGGCCCGTGTGTGTAGGAAGCACTGTTGTTTTGTTCTGAGCAAGCTCATTGTTCCGACCCCATAGGAAACACAGAGTAGTAGAAGAGTGCTCTTTTCTCAAAAGCAGAATGTGTTTCTTGTAAGGTGAGCTAGCGTTTGTTTCCTATTCCTAAATGGAGTTGAATCACATGCAGTTTCTGGTCCTACGAGCAAGAGTTGTTTTCTGGTAAGGAAAGTCACTATTGCGCTCCCATTGCCATACACAGTGCAAATAGCACTCGCGTCTGTTCCCAGCAAGTACAGTGTATTGGACTGAAGAGGAGCTACTGTTCTTTTCAGTTTCCTAAGCAGAGTTGAACTATATATGGCCCATGTGTGTAGGAAGCACAGTTCTTTTGTTCTGAGCAAGCTCACTGTTCGGACCTCATAGGAAATACAGTAGAGTAGAAGAGTGCTCTTTTCTCAAAAGTAGAGTGTGTTTCTTGTAAGGCCAGCTGGTGTTTGTTTCCCAGTCAGAAATGGAGTTGAATCCCATGCAGTTTCTGGTCCTACGAGCAAGAGTTGTTTTCCTGTAAGGAAAGTCACTATTGTGCTCCCATTGCCATACACAGTGCAAATAGCACTCGCATCTGTTCCCAGCAAGTACAGTGTATTGGACTGAAGAGGAACTACTGTTCTTGTCAGTTTCCTAAGCAGAGTTGAACTAGATATGGCCCGTGTGTGTAGGAAGCACAGTTCTTTTGTTCTGAGCAAGCTCACTGTTCTTTCACTATAGGAAACACAGTATAGTAGAAGAGTGCTCTTTTCTCAAAAACAGAGTGTTTTTCTTGTAAAGCGAGCTAGCCTTTATTTTCCAGTCCTAAATGGAGTTGAATCCCATGCAGTATCTGGTCCTACGAAAAAGGGTTGTTTTCTGGTAAGAAGAGTCACTATTGTGCTCCCATTGCCATACACAGTGCAAATAGCACTCGCGACTGTTCCCAGCAAGTACAGTGTATTGGACTGAAGAGGAGCTACTGTTCTTGAAGTTTACTAAGCAGATTTGAACTACATTAGGCCCGTGTGTGTAGGAAGCACAGTTCTTTTGTTCTGAGCAAGCTCACTGTTCGGACCTCATAGGAAACACAGTAGAGTAGAAGAGTGCCCTTTTCTCAAAAGTAGAGTGTGTTTCTTGTAAGGTGAGCTGGCGTTTGTTTCCCAGTCTTAAATGGAGTTGAGTCACATGCAGTTTTTGGTCCTACGAGCAAGAGTTGTTTTCTGGTAAGGAAAGTCACTATTGCGCTCCCATTGCCATATACAGTGCAAATAGCACTCGCGTCTGGTCTAAGCAAGTACAGTGTATTGGACTGAAGAGGAGCTACTGTTCTTGTCAGTTTCCTAAGCAGAATTGAACTAGATATGGCCCGTGTGTGTAGGAAGCACAGTTCTTTTGTTCTGAGCAAGCTTACTGTTCGAACACCCTAGGAAACACAGAAGATTTGAAGAGTGCTCTTTTCTCAAAAGCAGAGTGTGTTACTTGTAACGTGAGCTAGCGTTTGTTTCCCAGTTCTATATGGAGTTGAATCACATGCAGTTTCTGGTCCTATGAGCAAGAGTTGTTTTCTGGTAAGAAGAGTCACTATTGCGCTCCCATTGTCATACACAGGGCAAATAGCACTGGCGTCGGTTCCCAGCATGTACAGTGTATTGATTTGAAGAAAATCTACTGATCTTGTCAGTTTCCTAAGCAGAGTTGAACTAGATATGGCCCGTGTGTGTAGAAAGCACAGTTCTTTTGTTCTGAGAAAGCTCACTGCTCGGACCACATAGGAAACACAGTAGAGTAGAAGAGTGCTCTTTTCTCAAAAGCAGAGTGTGTTTGTTGTAATGCGAGCTAGCGTTTGTTTCCCAGTCCTAAATGGAGTTGAATAACCTGCAGTTTTTGGTCCTATGAGCAAGAGTTGTTTTCTGGTAAGGAAAGTCACTATTGCGCTCCCATTGCCATACACAGTGCAAATAGCACTCGCGACTGTTCCCAGCAAGTACAGTGTGTTGGACTGAAGAGGAGCTACTGTTCTGTCAGTTTACTAAGCAGAGTTGAACTAGATTAGGCCCGTGTGTGTAGGAAGCACAGTTCTTTTGTTCTGAGCAAGGTCACTGTTCGGACCCCATAGGAAACACAGTAGAGTAGAAGAGTGCCCTTTTCTCAAAAGTAGAGTGTGTTTCTTGTAAGGTGTGCTGGCGTTTGTTTCCCAGTCCTAAATGGAGTTGAATTACATGCATTTTTTGGTCCTACGAGCAAGAGTTGTTTTCTGGTAAGGAAAGTCACTATTGTGCTCCCATTGCCATATACAGTGCAAATAGCACTAGCAACTGTTCCCAGCAAGTACAGTGTATTGGACTGAAGAGGTGGTACTGTTCTTGTCAGTTTTCTAAGCAGAATTGAACTAGATATGGCCCGTGTGTCTAGGAAGCACAGTTCTTTTGTTCTGAGCAAGCTCACTGTTCCGGCCGTATAGGAAACACAGTAGAGTAGAAGAGTGCTCTTTTCTCAAAAGCAGAGTGTGTTTGTTGTAATGCGAGCTAGCATTTGTTTCCCAGTCCTAAATGGAGTTGAATAACCTGCAGTTTCTGGTCCTACGAGCAAGAGTTGTTTTCTTGTAAGAAGAGTCACTATTGTGCTCCCATTGTCATACACAGGGTAAATAGCACTAGCATCTGTTCTATGCAAGTACAGTGTATTGGACTGAAGAGGAGCTACTGTTCTTGTCAGGTTCCTAAGCAGAGTTGAACTAGATATGGCCCGTGTGTTTAGGAAGCACAGTTCTTTTGTTCTGAGCAAGCTCACTGTTCAGACCCCATAGGAAACACAGTAGAGTAGAAGAGTGCTCTTTTCTCAAAAGCAGAGTGTGTTTCTTGTAAGGTGAGCTGGTGTTTGTTTCGTTGTCAGAAATGGAGTTGAATCCCATGCAGTTTCTGGTCCTCCGAGCAAGATTTGTTTTCTGGTAAGGAGAGACAGTATAGCGCTCCCATTGCCATATACAGTGCAAATAGCACTCTCGTCTGTTCCCAGCAAGTACAGTGTATTGGACTGAAGAGGAGCTACTGTTCTTGTCAGTTTCCTTAGCAGAGTTGAACTTGATATGCCCCGTGTGTGTAAGAAGCACAGTTTTTTTGTTTTGAGCAAACTCACTGTTCAGATCCCATAGGAAACACAGTAGAGTAGAAGAGTGCTCTTTTCTCAAAAGCAGAGTATGTTTCTTGTAAGGCGAGCTGGTGTTTGTTTCCCAGTCCTAAATGGAGTTGAATCACATGCAATTTTTGGTCCTACGAGCAAGAGTTGTTTTCTGGTAAGGAAAGTCACTATTGCGCTCCCATTGCCATATACAGTGCAAATAGCACTAGCTACTGTTCCCAGCAAGTACAGTGTATTGGACTGAAGAGGTGCTACTGTTCTTGTCAGTTTTCTAAGCAGAATTGAACTAGATATGGCCCGTGTGTATAGGAAGCACAGTTCTTTTGTTCTGAGCAAGCTCACTGTTCCGGCCGTATAGGAAACACAGTAGAGTAGAAGAGTGCTCTTTTCTCAAAAGCAGAGTGTGTTTGTTGTAATGCGAACTAGCGTTTGTTTCCCAGTCCTAAATGGAGTTGAATAACCTGCAGTTTCTGGTCCTACGAGCAAGAGTTGTTTTTTTGTAAGAAGAGTCACTATTGTGCTCCCATTGTCATACACAGGGTAAATAGCACTAGCATCTGTTCTATGCAAGTACAGTGTATTGGACTGAAGAGGAGCTACTGTTCTTGTCAGTTTCCTAAGCAGAGTTGAACTAAATATGGCCCGTGTGTTTAGGAAGCACAGTTCTTTTGTTCTGAGCAAGCTCACTGTTCAGACCCCATAGGAAACACAGTAGAGTAGAAGAGTGCCCTTTTCTCAAAAGTAGAGTGTGTTTCTTGTAAGGTGAGCTGGCTTTTGTTTCCCAGTCCTAAATGGAGTTGAATCACATGCAGTTTTTGGTCCTACGAGCAAGACTTGTTGTCTGGTAAGGAAAGTCACTATTGCGCTCCCATTGCCATATACAGTGCAAATAGCACTCGCGTCTGTTCTAAGCAAGTACAGTGTATTGGACTGAAGAGGAGCTACTGTTCTTGTCAGTTTCCTAAGCAGAATTGAACTAGATATGGCCCGTGTGTGTAGGAAGCACAGTTCTTTTGTTCTGAGCAAGCTTACTGTTCGAACACCCTAGGAAACACAGTAGAGTAGAAGAGTGCTCTGTTATCAAAAGCAGAGTGTGTTACTTGTAACGTGAGCTAGCGTTTGTTTCCCAGTTCTATATGGAGTTGAATCACATGCAGTTTCTGGTCCTATGAGCAAGAGTTGTTTTCTGGTAAGAAGAGTCACTATTGCGCTCCCATTGTCATACACAGGGCAAATAGCACTGGCGTCGGTTCCCAGCATGTACAGTGTATTGATATGAAGAAAATCTACTGTTCTTGTCAGTTTCCTAAGCAGAGTTGAAGTAGATATGGCCCGTGTGTGTAGAAAGCACAGTTCTTTTGTTCTGAGAAAGCTCACTGCTCAGACCACATAGGAAACACAGTAGAGTAGAAGAGTGCTCTTTTCTCAAAAGCAGAGTGTGTTTGTTGTAATGCGAGCTAGCGTTTGTTTCCCAGTCCTAAATGGAGTTGAATAACCTGCAGTTTTTGGTCCTATGAGCAAGAGTTGTTTTCTGGTAAGGAAAGTCACTATTGCGCTCCCATTGCCATACACAGTGCAAATAGCACTCGCGACTGTTCCCAGCAAGTACAGTGTGTTGGACTGAAGAGGAGCTACTGTTCTTGTCAGTTTACTAAGCAGAGTTGAACTAGATTAGGCCCGTGTGTGTAGGAAGCACAGTTCTTTTGTTCTGAGCAAGGTCACTGTTCGGACCCCATAGGAAACACAGTAGAGTAGAAGAGTGCCCTTTTCTCAAAAGTAGAGTGTGTTTCTTGTAAGGTGTGCTGGCGTTTGTTTCCCAGTCCTAAATGGAGTTGAATTACATGCATTTTTTGGTCCTACGAGCAAGAGTTGTTTTCTGGTAAGGAAAGTCACTATTGCGCTCCCATTGCCATATACAGTGCAAATAGCAATAGCGACTGTTCCCAGCAAGTACAGTGTATTGGACTGAAGAGGTGGTACTGTTCTTGTCAGTATTCTAAGCAGAATTGAACTAGATATGGCCCATGTGTGTAGGAAGCACAGTTCTTTTGTTCTGAGCAAGCTCACTGTTCCGGCCGTATAGGAAACACAGTAGAGTAGAAGAGTGCTCTTTTCTCAAAAGCAGAGTTTGTTTGTTGTAATGCGAGCTAGCATTTGTTTCCCAGTCCTAAATGGAGTTGAATAACCTGCAGTTTCTGGTCCTACGAGCAAGAGTTGTTTTCTTGTAAGAAGAGTCACTATTGTGCTCCCATTGTCATACACAGGGTAAATAGCACTAGCATCTGTTCTATGCAAGTACAGTGTATTGGACTGAAGAGGAGCTACTGTTCTTGTCAGGTTCCTAAGCAGAGTTGAACTAGATATGGCCGTGTGTTTAGGAAGCACAGTTCTTTTGTTCTGAGCAAGCTCACTGTTCAGACCCCATAGGAAACACAGTAGAGTAGAAGAGTGCTCTTTTCTCAAAAGCAGAGTTTGTTTCTTGTAAGGCGAGCTGGTGTTTGTTGCGTTGTCAGAAATGGAGTTGAATCCCATGCAGTTTCTGGTCCTCCGAGCAAGAGTTGTTTTCTGGTAAGGAATGACAGTATTGCGCTCCCATTGCCATATACAGTGCAAATAGCACTCTTGTCTGTTCCCAGCAAGTACAGTGTATTGGACTGAAGAGGAGCTACTGTTCTTGTCAGTTTCCTTAGCAGAGTTGAACTAGATATAGCCCGTGTGTGTAAGAAGCACAGTTTTTTTGTTTTGAGCAAACTCACTGTTCAGATCCCATAGGAAACACAGTAGAGTAGAAGAGTGCTCTTTTCTCAAAAGCAGAGTATGTTTCTTGTAAGGCGAGCTGGTGTTTGTTTCCCAGTCCTAAATGGAGTTGAATCACATGCAATTTTTGGTCCTACGAGCAAGAGTTGTTTTCTGGTAAGGAAAGTCACTATTGCGCTCCCATTGCCATATACAGTGCAAATAGCACTAGCGACTGTTCCCAGCAAGTACAGTGTATTGGACTGAAGAGGTTCTACTGTTCTTGTCAGTTTTCTAAGCAGAATTGAACTAGATATGGCCCGTGTGTGTAGGAAGCACAGTTCTTTTGTTCTGAGCAAGCTCACTGTTCCGGCCGTATAGGAAACACAGTAGAGTAGAAGAGTGCTCTTTTCTCAAAAGCAGAGTGTGTTTGTTGTAATGCGAGCTAGCGTTTGTTTCCCAGTCCTAAATGGAGTTGAATAACCTGCAGTTTCTGGTCCTACGAGCAAGAGTTGTTTTCTTGTAAGAAGAGTCACTATTGTGCTCCCATTGTCATACACAGGGTAAATAGCACTGGCGTCTGTTCCCAGCATGTACAGTGTATTGGACTGAAGAGGATCTACCGTTCTTGTCAGTTTCCTAGCAGAATTGTACTAGATATGGCCCGTGTATGTAGGAAGCACAGTTCTTTTGTTCTGAGCAAGCTCACTGTTCGGAACACATGGGAAACACAGTAGAGTAGAAGAATGCCCTTTTCTCAAAAGTAGAGTGTGTTTCTTGAGAGGCGAGTTGGCGTTTGTTTCCCAGTCCTAAATGGAGTTCAATCACATGCAGTTTTTGGTCCTACGAGCCAGAGTTGTTTTCTGGTAAGGAAAGTCACTCTTGCGCTCCCATTGCCATATACAGGGCAAATAGCACTGGCGTCGGTTCCCAGCATGTACAGTGTATTGATATGAAGAAAATCTACTGTTCTTGTCAGTTTCCTAAGCAGAGTTGAACTAGATATGGCCCGTGTGTGTAGAAAGCACAGTTCTTTTGTTCTGAGAAAGCTCACTGCTCAGACCACATAGGAAACACAGTAGAGTAGAAGAGTGCTCTTTTCTCAAAAGCAGAGTGTGTTTGTTGTAATGCGAGCTAGCGTTTGTTTCCCAGTCCTAAATGGAGTTGAATAACCTGCAGTTTTTGGTCCTATGAGCAAGAGTTGTTTTCTGGTAAGGAAAGTCACTATTGCGCTCCCATTGCCATACACAGTGCAAATAGCACTCGCGACTGTTCCCAGCAAGTACAGTGTGTTGGACTGAAGAGGAGCTACTGTTCTTGTCAGTTTACTAAGCAGAGTTGAACTAGATTAGGCCCGTGTGTGTAGGAAGCACAGTTCTTTTGTTCTGAGCAAGGTCACTGTTCGGACCCCATAGGAAACACAGTAGAGTAGAAGAGTGCCCTTTTCTCAAAAGTAGAGTGTGTTTCTTGTAAGGTGTGCTGGCGTTTGTTTCCCAGTCCTAAATGGAGTTGAATTACATGCATTTTTTGGTCCTACGAGCAAGAGTTGTTTTCTGGTAAGGAAAGTCACTATTGCGCTCCCATTGCCATATACAGTGCAAATAGCAATAGCGACTGTTCCCAGCAAGTACAGTGTATTGGACTGAAGAGGTGGTACTGTTCTTGTCAGTATTCTAAGCAGAATTGAACTAGATATGGCCCGTGTGTGTAGGAAGCACAGTTCTTTTGTTCTGAGCAAGCTCACTGTTCCGGCCGTATAGGAAACACAGTAGAGTAGAAGAGTGCTCTTTTCTCAAAAGCAGAGTGTGTTTGTTGTAATGCGAGCTAGCATTTGTTTCCCAGTCCTAAATGGAGTTGAATAACCTGCAGTTTCTGGTCCTATGAGCAAGAGTTGTTTTCTTGTAAGAAGAGTCACTATTGTGCTCCCATTGTCATACACAGGGTAAATAGCACTAGCATCTGTTCTATGCAAGTACAGTGTATTGGACTGAAGAGGAGCTACTGTTCTTGTCAGGTTCCTAAGCAGAGTTGAACTAGATATGGCCGTGTGTTTAGGAAGCACAGTTCTTTTGTTCTGAGCAAGCTCACTGTTCAGACCCCATAGGAAACACAGTAGAGTAGAAGAGTGCTCTTTTCTCAAAAGCAGAGTTTGTTTCTTGTAAGGCGAGCTGGTGTTTGTTGCGTTGTCAGAAATGGAGTTGAATCCCATGCAGTTTCTGGTCCTCCGAGCAAGAGTTGTTTTCTGGTAAGGAATGACAGTATTGCGCTCCCATTGCCATATACAGTGCAAATAGCACTCTTGTCTGTTCCCAGCAAGTACAGTGTATTGGACTGAAGAGGAGCTACTGTTCTTGTCAGTTTCCTTAGCAGAGTTGAACTAGATATAGCCCGTGTGTGTAAGAAGCACAGTTTTTTTGTTTTGAGCAAACTCACTGTTCAGATCCCATAGGAAACACAGTAGAGTAGAAGAGTGCTCTTTTCTCAAAAGCATACTGTGTTTCTTGTAAGGCGAGCTGGTGTTTGTTTCCCAGTCAGAAATGTAGTTGAATTCCAGGCAGTTTCTGATCCTACGAGCAAGAGTTGTTTTATGGTAGGAAAGTCACTATTGCGCTCCCATTGCCATACACAGTGCAAAAAGCACTCGCGTCTGTTCCCAGCAAATACAGTGTATTGGACTGAAGAGGAGCTACTGTTCTTGTCAGTTTCCTAAGCAGAGTTGAACTAGATATGGCCCGTGTGTGTAGGAAGCACTGTTCTTTTGTTCTGAGCAAGTTCATTGTTCCGACCCATTAGGAAACACAGAGTAGTAGAAGAGTGCTCTTTTCTCAAAAGCAGAATGTGTTTCTTGTAAGGTGAGCTAGCGTTTGTTTCCTATTCCTAAATGGAGTTGAATCACATGCAGTTTCTGGTCCTATGAGCAAGAGTTGTTTTCTGGTTAAGGAAAGTCACTATTGCGATCCCATTGCCGTACACAGTGCAAATAGCACTCGCATCTGTTCCCAGCAAGTACAGTGTATTGGACTGAAGAGGAGCTACTGTTCTTGTCAGTTTCCTCAGCAGAATTGAACTAGATATGGCCGTGGGTGTAGGAAGCACAGTTCCTTTGTTCTGAGCAAGCTCACTGTTCTGTCCCCATAGGAAACACAGTAGAGTAGAAGAGTGCTCTTTTCTCAAAAGCAGAGTGTGTTTCTTGTAAAGCGAGCTGGTGTTTGTTTCCCAGTCCTAAATGGAGTTGAATCCCATGCAGTTTCTGGTCCTTCGAACAAGAGTTGTTTTCTGGTAATGAAAGTCACTATTGTGCTCCCATTGCCATAAACAGTGCAAATATAACTCGCGTCTGTTCCCTGCAAGTACAGTGTATTGGACTGACGAGGAGCTACTGTTCTTGTCAGTTTCCTAAGCAGAATTGAACTAGATATGGCCGTGTGTGTAGGAAGCACAGTTCTTTTGTTCTGAGCAAGCTCACTTTTCAGACCCCATAGGAAACACAGTAGAGTAAAAGAGTGCTCTTTTCTCAAAAGCAGAGTGTGTTTCTTGTAAGGCGAGCTGGTGTTTTTTTCCCACTCCGAAATGGAGTTGATTCCCATGCAGTTTCTGGTCCTACGAGCAAGGGTTGTTTTCTGGTAAGAAGAGTCACTATTGTGCTCCCATTGCCATACACAGTGCAAATAGCCCTCGCGTCTGTTTCCAGCAAGTACAGTGTATTGGACTGAAGAGGAGCTACTGTTCTTGTCAGTTTCCTAAGCAGAATTGAACTAGACATGGCCGTGTATGTAGGAAGCACAGTTCCTTTGTTCTGAGCAAGGTCACTGTTCGGACCCCATAGGAAACACATTAGAGTAGAAGAGTGCTCTTTTCTCAAAAGCAGAGTGTGTTTCTTATAAGGCGAGCTTGAGTTTTTTTCCCCAGTCCTAAAAGGAGTTGAATCACATGCAGTTTCTGGCCCTACGAGCAAGAGTTGTTTTCTGGTAAGGAAAGTCACTATTGTGCTCCCATTGCCATACACAGTGCAAATAGCACTCACGACTGTTCCCAGCAAGTACAGTGTATTGGACTGAAGAGGAGCTACTGTTCTTGAAGTTTACTAAGCAGATTTGAACTACATTAGGCCCGTGTGTGTAGGAAGCACAGTTCTTTTGTTCTGAGCAAGCTCACTGTTCGGACCTCATAGGAAACACAGTAGAGTAGAAGAGTGCCCTTTTCTCAAAAGTAGAGTGTGTTTCTTGTAAGGTGAGCTGGCGTTTGTTTCCCAGTCTTAAATGGAGTTGAATCACATGCAGTTTTTGGTCCTATGAGCAAGAGTTGTTTTCTGGTAAGGAAAGTCACTATTGCGCTCCCATTGCCATATACAGTGCAAATAGCACTCCCGTCTGTTCTAAGCAAGTACAGTGTATTGGACTGAAGAGGAGCTACTGTTCTTGTCAGTTTCCTAAGCGGAATTGAACTAGATATGGCCCGTGTGTGTAGGAAGCACAGTTCTTTTGTTCTGAGCAAGCTTACTGTTCGAACACCCTAGGAAACACAGTAGAGTAGAAGAGTGCTCTTTTATCAAAAGCAGAGTGTGTTACTTGTAACGTGAGCTAGCGTTTGTTTCCCAGTTCTATATGGAGTTGAATCACATGCAGTTTCTGGTCCTATGAGCAAGAGTTGTTTTCTGGTAAGAAGAGTCACTATTGTGCTCCCATTGTCATACACAGGGCAAATAGCACTGGCGTCGGTTCCCAGCATGTACAGTGTATTGATTTGAAGAAAATCTACTGTTCTTGTCAGTTTCCTAAGCAGAGTTGAACTAGATATGGCCCGTGTGTATAGGAAGCACAGTTCTTTTGTTTTGAGAAAGCTCACTGCTCAGACCACATAGGAAACACAGTAGAGTAGAAGAGTGCTCTTTTCTCAAAAGCAGAGTGTGTTTGTTGTAATGCGAGCTAGCGTTTGTTTCCCAGTCCTAAATGGAGTTGAATAACCTGCAGTTTTTGGTCCTATGAGCAAGAGTTGTTTTCTGGTAAGGAAAGTCACTATTGCGCTCCCATTGCCATACACAGTGCAAGTAGCACTCGCGACTGTTCCCAGCAAGTACAGTGTGTTGGACTGAAGAGGAGCTACTGTTCTTGTCAGTTTACTAAGCAGAGTTGAACTAGATTAAGCCCGTGTGTGTAGGAAGCACAGTTCTTTTGTTCTGAGCAAGGTCACTGTTCGGACCCCATAGGAAACACATTAGAGTAGAAGAGTGCCCTTTTCTCAAAAGTAGAGTGTGTTTCTTGTAAGGTGTGCTGGCGTTTGTTTCCCAGTCCTAAATGGAGTTGAATCACATGCAATTTTTGGTCCTATGAGCAAGAGTTGTTTTCTGGTAAGGAAAGTCACTATTGTGCTCCCATTGCCATATACAGTGCAAATAGCACTAGCGACTGTTCCCAGCAAGTACAGTGTATTGGACTGAAGAGGTGCTACTGTTCTTGTCAGTTTTCTAAGCAGAATTGAACTAGATATGGCCCGTGTGTGTAGGAAGCACAGTTCTTTTGTTCTGAGCAAGCTCACTGTTCTGGCCGTATAGGAAAAACAGTAGAGTAGAAGAGTGTTCTTTTCTCAAAAGCAGAGTGTGTTTGTTGTAATGCGAGCTAGCGTTTGTTTCCCAGTCCTAAATGGCGTTGAATAACCTGCAGTTTCCGGTCCTACGAGCAAGAGTTGTTTTCTTGTAAGAAGAGTCACTATTGTGCTCCCATTGTTATACACACTGTAAATAGCACTAGCATCTGTTCTATGCAAGTACAGTGTATTGGACTGAAGAGGAGCTACTGTTCTTGTCAGGTTCCTAAGCAGAGTTGAACTAGATATGGCCCGTGTGTTTAGGAAGCACAGTTCTTTTGTTCTGAGCAAGCTCACTGTTCAGACCCCATAGGAAACACAGTAGAGTAGAAGAGTGCCCTTTTCTCAAAAGTAGAGTGTGTTTCTTGTAAGGTGAGCTGGCGTTTGTTTCCCAGTCCTAAATGGAGTTGAATCACATGCAGTTTTTGGTCCTACGAGCAAGACTTGTTGTCTGGTAAGGAAAGTCACTATTGCGCTCCCATTGCCATATACAGTGCAAATAGCACTCGCGTCTGTTCTAAGCAAGTACAGTGTATTGGACTGAAGAGGAGCTACTGTTCTTGTCAGTTTCCTAAGCAGAATTGAACTAGATATGGCCCGTGTGTGTAGGAAGCACAGTTCTTTTGTTCTGAGCAAGCTTACTGTTCGAACACCCTAGGAAACACAGTAGAGTAGAAGAGTGCTCTTTTCTCAAAAGCAGAGTGTGTTACTTGTATCGTGAGCTAGCGTTTGTTTCCCAGTTCTATATGGAGTTGAATCACATGCAGTTTCTGGTCCTATGAGCAAGAGTTGTTTTCTGGTAAGAAGAGTCACTATTGCGCTCCCATTGTCATACACACGGCAAATAGCACTGGCGTCGGTTCCCAGCATGTACAGTGTATTGATTTGAAGAAAATCTACTGTTCTTGTCAGTTTCCTAAGCAGAGTTGAACTAGATATGGCCCGTGTGTGTAGGAAGCACAGTTCTTTTGTTCTGAGAAAGCTCACTGCTTGGACAACATAGGAAACACAGTAGAGTAGAAGAGTGCTCTTTTCCCAAAAGCAGAGTGTGTTTGTTGTAATGCGAGCTAGCGTTTGTTTCCCAGTCCTAAATGGAGTTGAATAACCTGCAGTTTTTGGTCCTATGAGCAAGAGTTGTTTTCTGGTAAGGAAAGTCACTATTGCGCTCCCATTGCCATACACAGTACAAATAGCACTCGCGACTGTTCCCAGCAAGTACAGTGTGTTGGACTGAAGAGGAGCTACTGTTCTTGTCAGTTTACTAAGCAGAGTTGAACTAGATTAGGCCCGTGTGTGTAGGAAGCACAGTTCTTTTGTTCTGAGCAAGGTCACTGTTCGGACCCCATAGGAAACACAGTAGAGTAGAAGAGTGCCCTTTTCTCAAAAGTAGAGTGTGTTTCTTGTAAGGTGTGCTGGCGTTTGTTTCCCAGTCCTAAATGGAGTTGAATCACATGCAATTTTTGGTCCTATGAGCAAGAGTTGTTTTCTGGTAAGGAAAGTCACTATTGCGCTCCCATTGCCATATACAGTGCAAATAGCAATAGCGACTGTTCCCAGCAAGTACAGTGTATTGGACTGAAGAGGTGGTACTGTTCTTGTCAGTTTTCTAAGCAGAATTGAACTAGATATGGCCCGTGTGTCTAGGAAGCACAGTTCTTTTGTTCTGAGCAAGCTCACTGTTCCGGCCGTAAAGGAAACACAGTAGAGTAGAGTGTGTGTTCTCAAAAGCAGAGTGTGTTTGTTGTAATGCGAGCTAGCGTTTGTTTCCCAGTCCTAAATGGAGTTGAATAACCTGCAGTTTCTGGTCCTACGAGCAAGAGTTGTTTTCTTGTAAGAAGAGTCACTATTGTGCTCCCATTGTCATACACAGGGTAAATAGCACTATCATCTGTTCTATGCAAGTACAGTGTATTGGACTGAAGAGGAGCTACTGTTCTTGTCAGGTTCCTAAGCAGAGTTGAACTAGATATGGCCCGTGTGTTTAGGAAACACAGTTCTTTTGTTCTGAGCAAGCTCAGTGTTCAGACCCCATAGGAAACACAGTAGAGTAGAAGAGTGCTCTTTTCTCAAAAGCAGAGTGTGTTTCTTGTAAGGCGAGCTGGTGTTTGTTTCGTTGTCAGAAATGGAGTTGAATCCCATGCAGTTTCTGGTCCTCCGAGCAAGAGTTGTTTTTCTGGTAAGGAAAGACAGTATTGCGCTCCCATTGCCATAAACAGTGCAAATAGCACTCTCGTCTGTTCCCAGCAAGTACAGTGTATTGGACTGAAGAGGAGCTACTGTTCTTGTCAGTTTCCTTAGCAGAGTTGAACTAGATATGGCCCGTGTGTAAGAAGCACAGTTTTTTTGTTTTGAGCAAACTCACTGTTCAGATCCCATAGGAAACACAGTAGAGTAGAAGAGTGCTCTTTTCTCAAAAGCAGAGTATGTTTCTTGTAAGGCGAGCTGGTGTTTGTTTCCCAGTCCTAAATGGAGTTGAATCACATGCAATTTTTGGTCCTACGAGCAAGAGTTGTTTTCTGGTAAGGAAAGTCACTATTGCGCTCCCATTGCCATATACAGTGCAAATAGCACTAGCGACTGTTCCCAGCAAGTACAGTGTATTGGACTGAAGAGGTGCTACTGTTCTTGTCAGTTTTCTAAGCAGAATTGAACTAGATATGGCCCCTGTGTGTAGGAAGCACAGTTCTTTTGTTTTGAGCAAGCTCACTGTTCCGGCCATATAGGAAACACAGTAGAGTAGAAGAGTGCTCTTTTCTCAAAAGCAGAGTGTGTTTGTTGTAATGCGAGCTAGCGTTTGTTTCCCAGTCCTAAATGGAGTTGAATAACCTGTAGTTTCTGGTCCTACGAGCAAGAGTTGTTTTCTTGTAAGAAGAGTCACTATTGTGCTCCCATTGTCATACACAGGGTAAATAGCACTGGTGTCTGTTCCCAGCATGTACAGTGTATTGGACTGAAGAGGATCTACCGTTCTTGTCAGTTTCCTAGCAGAATTGTACTAGATATGGCCCGTGTGTGTAGGAAGCACAGTTCTTTTGTTCTGAGCAAGCTCACTGTTCGGAACACATGGGAAACACAGTAGAGTAGACGAATGCCCTTTTCTCAAAAATAGAGTGTGTTTCTTGTAAGGCGAGCTGGCGTTTGTTTCCCAGTCCTAAATGGAGTTGAATCACATGCAGTTTTTGGTCCTACATGCCAGAGTTGTTTTCTGTTAAGGAAAGTCACTCTTGCGCTCCCATTGCCATATACAGTGCAAATAGCACTAGCATCTGTTCTATGCAAGTACAGTGTATTGGACTGAAGAGGAGCTACTGTTCTTGTCAGGTTCTAAGCAGAGTTGAACTAGATATGGCCCGTGTGTTTAGGAAGCACAGTTCTTTTGTTCTGAGCAAGCTCACTGTTCAGACCCCATAGGAAACACAGTAGAGTAGAAGAGTGCTCTTTTCTCAAAAGCAGAGTGTGTTTCTTGTAAGGCGAGCTGGTGTTTGTTTCGTTGTGAGAAATGGAGTTGAATCCCATGCAGTTTCTGGTCCTCCGAGCAAGAGTTGTTTTCTGGTAAGGAAAGTCAGTATTGCCCTCCCATTGCCATATACAGTGCAAATAGCACTCGCGTCTGTTACCAGCAAGTACAGTGTATTGGACTAAAGAGGAGCTACTGTTCTTGTCAGTTTTCTAAGCAGAATTGAACTTGATATGGCCCGTGTGTGTAGGAAGCACAGTTCTTTTGTTCTGAGCAAGGTCACTGTTCGGATCCCATAGGAAATACAGTAGAGTAGAAGAGGGCCCTTTTCTCAAAAGTAGAGTGTGTTTCTTGTAAGGTGAGCTAGCATTTGTTTCCCAGTCCTAAATGGAGTTGAATCATATGCAGTTTTTGTTCCTACGAGGAAGAATTGTTTTCTGGTAAGGAAAGTCACTATTGCGCTCCCATTGCCATATACAGTGCAAATAGCACTCGCGTCTGTTCTAAGCAAGTACAGTGTATTGGACTGAAGAGGAGCTACTGTTCTTGTCAGTTTCCTAAGCAGAATTGAACTATATATGGCCCGTGTGTGTAGGAAGCACAGTTCTTTTGTTCTGAGCCAGCTCACTGTTCAGACCCCATAGAAAACACAGTAGAGTAAAAGAGTGCTCTTTTCTCAAAAGCAGAGTGTGTTACTTGTACGGCGAGCTAGCGTTTGTTTCCCAGTCCTAAATGGAGTTCAGTCACATGCAGTTTCTGGTCCTAGGAGCAAGAGTTGTTTTCTGGTAAGAAGAGTCACTACTGCGCTCCCATTTTCATACACAGGGCAAATAGCACTGGCGTCGGTTCTCAGCATGTACAGTGTATTGGACTGAAGAGAATCTACTGTTCTTGTCAGTTTCCTAAGCAAAGTTAAACTAGATATGACCCGTGTGTGTAGGAAGCACAGTTCTTTTGTTCTGAGCAAGCTCATTGTTCCGGCCGTATAGGACACACAGTAGAGTAGAAGAGTGCTCTTTTCTCAAAAGCAGAGTGTGTTTGTTGTAATGCGAGCTAGCGTTTATTTCCTATTCCTAAATGGAGTTGAATCACATGCAGTTTCTGGTCCTACGAGCAAGAGTTGTTTTCTGGTAAGGAAAGTCACTATTGCGCTCCCATTGCCATACACAGTGCAAATAGCACTCGCGTCTGTTCCCAGCAAGCACAGTGTATTGGACTGAAGAGGAGCTACTGTTCTTGTCAGTTTCCTAAGCAGAGTTGAACTAGATATGGCCCGTGTGTGTAGGAAGCACAGTTCTTTTGTTCTGAGCAAGCTTACTATTCGAACACCATAGGAAAAACAGTAGAGTAGAAGAGTGCTCTTTTCTCAAAAGCAGAGTGTGTTTCTTGTAAGGCGAGCTGGTGTTTTTTTCCCACTCCGAAATGGAGTTGATTCCCATGCAGTTTCTGGTCCTATGAGCAAGAGTTGTTTTCTGGTAAGGAAAGTCACTATTGCGCTCCCATTGCCATATACAGTGCAAATAGCACTCACGTCTGTTCTAAGCAAGTACAGTGTATTGGACTGAAAAG